>NW_020442468.1:1711941-1733423 GCF_000699045.2 Agrilus planipennis
TCCATTTAAATGTATGGATATCTACTTGCTGAAGTGAACGCCATCTGTAGCACGATGCTACATTTTAGGATTACGTATGCAGATGGCGTTTACTGCGCCATTTGTAGTATTTTCTGAAACGCACTGTTAAGACAGCAGGTAAAAGTTGGTCTGTGTTCTGTCGGAGCTGCCTGCGACGCGCTGATGAGACCCAAAAAGATCGAAATCGCGATCCGCGTCTGGTCGTTTCGACAGAATACAGACCATTTCGAATTATTGAAGCAAATAGTATTTACTAATCTGTTCTCATAGAGTGGTTCTGATCTCGACGACGGTCGCCGCTATATTTAAGTATTACATTAATGCATCGAGGTATAACTTTTACATCGTCTTTTCTAAAAGACAGGTACCTAAAAATATATCGATCGACCGGATAGGCGTTCAAGCGTTAAACACGATACGAATTTCTACCGTTCGCCGAAGAAAAGAATATCGATTGTAGAAACAATTCACTTAAGTGTGGTGTCAGCAACTGCACTTGCATAAAATACAACTGATAAAAAACAATATCCGTTTGTAAAACCGACAGTAATCATGTGATCTTGACACTTTTATTAAATAAGTAATTGAACGAGGCACATCTGCAAAATTCGATTTACTGAAGTTATTCAAAAGTGCCAATGAAAAAAATTGGCGCGAAATTGCTGCTTTTCAAAGAATTTTGTATATTTTTTATCACAAAAAAATCTTGTTTTCATCAAGAGAATAGTAAATCGGCAATATCACTTTTGTTTTTCCACCATTCAGGTGTAATTTCACAAAGACTAAAATCAGCGACACACGAGTCCGTGCCGACGTATTTACCGCATTTATTCGACACTATCCGGTTAAAACCACCGGATCAGCTTATTATCGTAAATTCTTATCAACATAATACTGAATTTTTGCACCTAAACTGATTCATATGCTCCTTCCTTAGTCCACAAAAACTCAAAGTTGATACTTGTTTTATGATTATCAGATTTATGTTTCCTGTTCGCACCTCAATAGTCTTCCCTTGAAATACTCTATCTTTACCTTGTATGCTTCATACAATAGATGTACAATACATACACTTACACACAAACGTACAGGAAGTGCAGTAACAGTCATTAGTGGAAGAGGCATTGAATCAGAAGTTGAGATCGTTCTATGTACGAATGTACGTGAAACGTACATCTAGTACGTTAGGAAACAAAGAGACTATTTGCAGCTCACGAGTGATTTTCAGATATATATTAAGTTTGGACAGGAACATTCTCTTGCAACCTCTGCTCTGTCGGTAACGGGTACCATAATATACCAACCGCTGTCGTAACCGCAATCGTCGCAACCAACCGGCACACAAGGCACGTTGACGCCTCGCGCTCGCCGCAAAACGCTCGTTAAACCCAAAGAAGTTAAACCGAGGAAATTCTCTGCACTGCATAAATGCTCTTCCTAACAGCTTCCGTTCGTTTCTTCTTCACTTCGCACAAGTTTTCGAGAAACGCTAATAACATCTGGAATTATTAAATAGTGACGTCAATTTATTCCGTGCAATTGCTTCAAAACACTTCTTAATTGGTCTGAAACCATTTATGATTTATCTCCAAAAATACGAACATGAGAGTCCACTCAAGTCTGAGAATTACCGAAAGCATCTGCTAATTATTTATATGATTTAGCTAAACTGCTCTTTGACTTTCTTAGATTATTAATCCTAAACGATTTATTTTTGGCTTTGCTTAAATACCACTGAACTTCTTGATCAAGCTTAAGTACTATTTAATAAATTGCCATATAATATACTTAAATACACTTAAAAATATAGGGACGAGTTCCTGAGATAGAAGAGTGGTACTTAGTTTATATGTAATAGGCAGTCATATAGAGCTGGAGGGATATACAGGGTCAAAAGATTAGTATACTTAGATTGCAGATGATATAGCAGTAATAACATCTAGCAAGGAGGAGTTAGAGATAGGACGATAAGGAGTTTAAATAAAATGGAAGCGGTATTGACAAAACAGTACTGTATGAAAATAAATAAAAGTAAAACAAAAATACTGGTATGCAAGGGAAGTTAAAGTAGGAAAAGAGCGAATATAAAGATAGGAGACGATAAATTAGAAGAAGTAGCCGATTTTAGGTATCTAGGAAGTCAGATAAGTCAAGACGGAAGGAGTAGTAGGAATATAAAGCAAAGGATAGCGCAGGGTCGAGTCGCCTTTAATAACAAGAAGTCACTTCTATGCTCGCGAACGGTAAATTTAGAGATTCGAAGGTTGTTAAAGGTGTATGTTTGGAGCACGTTGCTGTACGGATGCGAAACATGGACAATGGGCGCGGCGGAAAAAAAAAGGTTAGAAGCGTTCGAAATGTGGTATAACAGGCGAATGATGAAGATTCCGTGGATAGAGAAGGTTAGAAATGAAGAGGTATTAGAAAGAGTCAGAGAATAGAGGACTCTGTGGAAGTCAATAAAAAATACGCGAAATAGGTTAGTAGGACACCTTCTTAGGCAGACATATTAGAGGCAGAAACGGAAGTTAGGAGGGGTAGAGGTAGACCTAGAATATATTACCTACTGTTTGCAAATAGTTAAAGATATGCGTTCTTTTAGTTTTAGGGAAATGCGAAGATTAGGTCAGGATAGGAAAGAGTGAAGGTGCGTGTCCAACCAGTCCTAGGACTGACGATCTTATGATGATGAATTTGTATGTTAGCCGGAGTTAGTTTTAAAAATGCGTAAATTTATTGTTTTTTGGAATTTGCGAAGGAACCACTGTGCCAATTGAGTTTAACCTGAGCTTATTTTGCTCTATCGTGATTATTATTTAATTCTACACCTTTCATTATAAGAATTCAACTTTCCTTTGAAAACGCAATAAAAAACCGTTATTAACGAGCTTTCGAAGATTGTTTGCAAAATTTACCAAATATTCTAATTTTAGATCACCTTGTTCTAGACATAGTGTGATGTGGATCTTTTTTTCGTATAGGAATTTTTTCAGATTTCAATGGAGCAATGGGGTCTTAAGGGTCATCTTGACTTTTGGGCCCCAGCGCTCTGCTCTCCTCCGCCTTTCGATTTCTACGCCACTGGGTGAACGGTAACAACAAGTGTTAAAAACAAAACAGAATCAAAAAAAGGTAGGTAATACTGATAACTTAACCTCGCCCAAACCCGCTTCTTTCAAGTTTACATTGACCTCGAGTACTTTAAGTTGTAAGTCGACTTGCACTGTTGCCTTTGTTAGAGCGACAGGCTTTTGTTTGTTGGCTATTAGGAATGATACAAGTCGGAAAGAAAGAAAATGCTTTCCTACGTTTGCCATTTCAGCCTGGAATTTTGCATTAATTCTCGCAACGAATGGAATGCGTTCTTCTTTGGTCATTGATCCTTATTTCGTGCGTAGCTTCATCAATTAGACTAGTTATACGGTTGATGTACACATTTTTTTAACTTTATTCATATTCACGCAAAGAAGGATCTTTTTCTTAATATTGCTAAAGAAATGTTTATTTAAAAGAGAAAGCATTATAATATAAAACCAGCGCAGAAGACAGTAATACTTACCATATATTCATAAAATCTTTTTTGTATTAAGTGTAAACTTATAAGTAGCCTATCTACAGTTAATGCTAGATAGATAGAGATCTGCAAAATGGTTTTTTAAAAGTATTTAAATACAATATTCAAGTATTTTTTTGATTTGTTATTTCAAATGTATAATACTAAATATATTTCCTTCTTATATTTTAAATGCTAAATGCAAAATAAATACTTTTTTTGTAGTACCTATTTAATTTTCCACATTCACTTAAGTATAAAATGTTTTTTAAGAAAACCTTGCAGGCATTTGCTCATTTTTTAAATATTAGAGTTTTTCTAGACTAATACCGGTGTTTGCGTTATATTATCAGCTGCGAAAATTGAGTATGAAGTGATTGAGATATAGTTTTTCTATGTTTATGTTATAGTTTCTTCAGTTCAGCAACAAGCAATTCTTCTATATGCTTGCTTATTTCCCTTTGTCACCCGTTTTAATTGGAGAAAAAACACTGATGCGAAAATAGTGTGTTTACCGTGAAAGATTAGAGTCAAAATAGGGTTGCATATAATTTTATTGATGTAAAATCAACATCAATCTTTTTTTTATCAAAATATTTACAACTCCATTTTGTTTCTGATATTTTACACATTATAATAAGAGAAAGAAATGGAATACATAGTTTCTTTAGCTTTGGGTTAAACTAATAAGTGAAGTTTTTCGAATCGTTTTCTAAGAATTTTGGATTATAGACATTTATTAGCACACCACAATATCTTGTAATTTTCAGTTTTACACAGCTGTCGTATATCAATTCGATATTGTTTTACGGACTGTTTTGTTGTAATGCGTAGAATTTCGTAGTTCCTTGCTAAAGGTACGATAAGTGGTGATTCGGCAGGTGTTGATATCAATTTGGAACTTCAAAATTCCATGGACCATGACATTGAACCCGGAAAACAATATCAATCCAATATTTTAGATTATCCGTTTCCAAGGAATTTAGAATTTTTTGGGTTCTCTTCACTTAAAGAATTAGAAGGCATTCATGGAATGCCTCCTTGTCCCCACCTTAAGCTTCTAATAGTTTCAATGGCAAATGTGAGCAACATTCATTAATCATTATTTATAATGTTTGATCGGTGATATTAGCAAAAATTTTAACAGTAAAAATGCATTTCGCATTTTACAAATAGGAAATAAGTTTAGAAAAGTATTTGAAATAAAATACAAAATGCTTTGCTCAAAAAAGTATTTAAATGCAAGATACAAATAGGGCTTTTTATTTTGTATTTGCATTTTAAGTGCAAGTATTTCAAATAAATCACATCTCTGACTATCATTTATAATACTATTGACCCATTAGATCCTTTAACAGTGAAAAATTTGTCTACAATCATATTTAAAACGACTCTTTATCGTTTCATTTCGTAAATCTCATCAATTGTTTATGAATCCGAGAATCCTAGCAAGCGTCGACTGACGAAGCAATTACGATCGCGGTCAGCTTTCGTCCTTCTTCGTACGCGTCGTCTGCCGATAGTCGGAGTGCAAAAACGTGTGGAGGTTTTCATAGTTTTCTTCGTATTTTACTTGTTCTACTGGCAAAAAATAATCGGGTGGTTCGTTCTTACACGAATAACGATTGTTTATAACGTTTAAAGCTATGCCATAAAGTTTATGAGTTTGTTTAAACAGTTGTCAATGTAAATAGTCGCGAGTGAGTTATTATTGTGCAATGATGTTTGTGAACTTTTCTCGGGCGATGCGATCGAGGTGGAAGGAATTCTCAATTTAGGACCATAGAAGGTAAAATAACAGAATTATTATAGATTTTGCATTGATGTACGCAGTTACAAATGAATAATTCATTTACCAATTGTAAAAATAGCGCAGTTCTTTATGGGCAATAAATTAATTATTTCCCTGATTGTGTAATAAGTCTGTCAAGGAAGGTTTGATTGAAAATAGTATCAGCAAAAGTATGCTCTCTTTAATGCTCTTTTTGTTAGTTTATTGTTCTGCCTAGTACTGAAAGGGTCGCGTGTACAAAATACTATGAAAACGTTGGTTTTATCGTTTGATCGTGGTAGAAGGGTTTGTTTAGAAGAAATTAAACACAAAAGAAAAGAATTTCTGTTGTATCTACGTCTAATTAATGTACAGCAGGTACAAATGAATCAAATGGGTTTTGTTGAAATGAAATAAATAACATCTTTGAAGTCAAACGTTTAAAAAGCCTAAAACGTGTTTCGACACGTAAGAAGACGAAGCTTTCAGTAATAAAGAGTTGATCTAGAGGATTGTTAGCAGTAACGCAGAATAACAATACTCTACAGTATTATATTTGGCCAAAAGGGTCAGTTTTATGGATCTTCTTCCTTGTTTTATTATTCTACCTTGAAAATGAACGAACTATGTTGGAAATTTACTAAAGGATAGTCATTTAAACGTTCCATATTTTGTTATTAATTATTTATTGCAAATATTTAACTCTTGCCCCCGTTCTCCTCTACCAGGACCAAGGTATATGCCTGTAGGATTTTGTATTTCATCTTGTTTTGTCTTTTAATATGGTTGCAATTACTTCAGCAATATTCTGGCTCTTGTTGTCATTCCACAACTGAATTTTCTCTCAGTTTCCACGATGCGTTTGTACTAAATGAATGCAGTATGTTAATTAAAGGTACAAAACATGAAAAACTTCCTAATTGTATATACATATACACATTTTTCTTTGCTTATTGTCTGTTGTCATATCCTGTAAAGGGATAGACAATGTAATTTCTACAGTTGTTGGGTTGAGGATTTTTTATTTTTAGCTTTCAATACAAGATGCGCACAGCTTATAAATCGTATGAAAATAAAAGAATTGCAGGGTTGGTTCGTACATTATACTTAAAGTGGGATGCTCCCAGCTGAAAATTGCACTTCATTCACTTGAAGCAGCGGAAAATGGGATGCCGTCTCTATTAATTTACGGTAGTTTATGCCAGGCTAATAATTCCGAGTCTTTTTTAAACTAAACAAAGAATCCTTTCAAAGAAAAAAACTCGTGCAAATACCTTATGAAAGGGTCGTCCTAATACCAGAGTCGTGATTTATTCGAAATACTTACTTTAAATACTTTTTTGAGAAAAGCATTTTGTAAATACAAAATACATTTTTGCCGTTAAGAGTTTTGCTGGTATCACTGTTCAAACATCATATGAAATGATGAAAGAAAGTTGCCCACATTGACCATTGACGGTATTAGAAGCTTAAAAAGAGGACAAAGAGACATTCCATGAATATCTTCTAATTCGTTAACTGTAGAGAGCTCAACAGATTCTAAACTTCTTGGAAATGGATAATCTAAAATATTGAATCGATATTGTTTTCCGGGTTCAATGTCATGATCATAATTTTTGTCAAATTCGGCCGTTTCTTCCCAATTTCGTCACTCAAACGCTGCATTAAGTTTGCATAATATTCGCCGTTGATGGGTTTTCCTTTTTCAAGAAAGTCAATGCAAATTGTACCATGCGTATCCCAAAAAACTAAACCCATAATCTTGCCTGCAGATGGAGCTGTCTTAGCCTTCTTCGGACCCCATTCGCCCCTTTCAGTCCATTGTTTTGACTTTTCCATTGTCTCGGGTGTGTAGTGATGGATCCACGTTTCATCCATATTTAGAAACCTACGCAAAAGCTTGTTGTTTATGTTAGATTCTAAGCAATTACTGCACCCATCCTGCACAGAGGTTTCTCATATCCAAATGTTTAGTCAGTATGCTTTTTTAAATGCTTACCATTTCAGCTAATATTGTTTTGTGGATATTTTCACCATTTCTGGAATAGTCACCTCACTTGGTTGACCACTGCGACGTTCATCTTCACATCGATCAGCATGGCAAGGTTTAGACGATTTCTTAGCATATGGGAGGACTCCGGTTCGCTTCCGGATTCGTCTGCCTTGGTCTTTAGTGTTTCTCTGGTTTTCTTCGACCACTTAGGCAAATGCTGGGGCAGTAATATTCCACAGATAATCTTTCATTCTCTTATGTCTTCATTTCGTCCGTCTCATCTTTCTAACCCAAACCACCACCCACCCTATCGCACGATTCCTGAAAGGAGGCTGAAAAGGGCCTTCCGCCCTACCTTCCGACGTAGTCCGGGGGGACTGCTCGGCCACCAGTATTAGTAACTGGTGGGAATGAAATACCCAAAAGTTTTAGTTTTTTTTTTCATCTTCACAGCTCGTACGGCCTCGTTTGAATTCTGAAACTTACTGTTGAAAACGAAGGTGGTAGAATTTAGCTTGACTTTGATATTGTTTGCACTAAGTCCTTTTATATGAAAGTTTCGAATCATATATCCCAATGACCAATCTTTTTATAAATTCACTGAAGGTGTTCACTATTGATAGCTGTCAAACATTTAATAAACAACAGGTTCTTCAATATTTAAACTTAATTTTACTGAGGTTCACACTGTCTACCACAGCCATTATTATGTTTCAACTACTACCGCCATCTATGTGTCAGGCCGATTAATTCTGAGACTGCTCGCGTACATAAATATTTTACTGGCGGAAAGGGAAAGACAAAACCAAAATGTCTTAACCCGTTGTAACGGTTATACATAAAGCATCTATTGGGTTTGTTTAAATTCGGATTTAAAGGGAGGTTGGCTGATGTTTTACATAATCCCATTTTATCGAGGCATGCGACAAAAAGGGGCCCTTTCGTTTAAAACACGATCCGATACATACCTACGCTTTCATACATATATTCGAGAAAAAAAGTGGTTTTTGAACAGTTTCGTCGGTTAAGTTGTTTCATTTTGTCGTAAATTCCCCCAGAAGATTGCCTTGTTTTGCTTGCGTTGTCTCGTTATTTTTTTTTACACTTTAAACATGCCTCAGGTGACAACTAAATATTTCAATAAAGCGCCAAGAACCACAAAGAGAATGATTTATGGGGTTAACTCTGAGTGTGTCTTTTCTGTTTTGAGACAGAAAATTGTTTGGGTTAAACTCAGCATTCAAAAGTTTAATGAAGTGTTCAATACATATATAATGCGAGGCTACTAAAAGGACAAAGGAATAGTTTAATTATTTGTTGTAATCTTCCAGAAGCTTCTGATTTCAAGTGCTACTATTTTGCTGTTCTCTCTTTTATTCCCTTAACATTCCCATCATTTTCAGTTGTACGTAATAGCTTTCTAAAGAGTAAAAGGTATTTCTCCATTCCTATTTGTACCATCAGTTTTAGATTTATTTCAGTCAGAATTATTTAACTCCTTCTTATTTGCTTGTGTTTTAGTGAATTCATTGTAAAAACTTGCAGTTACTGATTCCTTTGCAGCAATTTTTTTGTCGATATTTTCTCTCTCCCGGTGCACTTCGTCTCTCCTTAAAATGTCCGGCGACTATAGTAGGTTCAGTTTATTCTCGTAGATTTTAAATAAAATACTCAGTGGTTGATCCTTTGGTCGTTTTCTCAGTCGGCAAATCCTTAGCCGTTTCTTGGCGGGTGGAGATTAGGAGACGCAGGGGCGTTTTGGTGTTATTGCAAGGGTGGAAGTTCCGCCCATACGTTGACATTTAGTTCTCGTTCTCTTGCATTTTGCAGTAAAGATGACACCAATATCGACAAAGTATAAAGGAGCCACAGCCGAAAAATCAGGCGATCGGTTTGGCCTAGAGGTTTAGACTATTGCGTAGCATTCGGGAGGACGCTGGTTCGATTCCGGGTCCATCTGCTTTAGTCGAAGGTTTTCTGTGGTTTCCTTGGATCACTTAGGCAAATGCTGGAGCAGTAATATTGCCCAGATTATCTTTCATTCTCTTCTGTCTTCATTTCCTCTGTTTCATCTTTCTCACCCGATCCACCACCCACCCATTCCCACGATTCCTGAAAGGAGGCTGAAGAGGGTCTTTCAGCCCTAGCTAGCGGTGTAGTCCGGAAGGACTGCCCGCCCATCAGCATTAGTGGCTGGTGGGAATTAAACACCCAAAAGTATTTTGTTTTAAATCAGGTATATCGATGGTTCTTTAAAATGAATGAATTTGCTTTCGTAAGATAAATGGTATAGTTATAGAAATACAGATGAATACTACAAACATTACGTACGTGTATTATAGGTCACATGAACCTTAACTTTTAACTTTTCGATAAGTCACTTTGACCACTTCACTCCAAGCGACAGAAAAAATTACGTTTTCAATTTTCTAATTCATAAAAGTACCTATATGGATTATGATCTTTCTTCTAGGCTCCATCTTCTACACAGCGCTTGCAAGCTGTGCTTTTTGCATAAAAATTATTGAAATTGGTCGTTACGTTTTTGGATGACTTACCTACGACTTGAACGGTTTTTGACATGGTTATTATTCACTCGATTCTTTTCCTGAATCTTTGAAATGGAAGTAACTGTTTGTGGTTTTAGATTTGAAATAAATTTCAGGGTTCACGAGTCGCTACTGATTGAGGATTCGGGAGTGACCTCTCGTATGTACGTACGTTGCACAACGTATGGACGTGGATCGTAAAATAGCAGTAAAGCCACGACTCTAAAACTGCGGGAATCTGATCCCGAGAAATGGCGAGAGCCCCATATTGTATCCTTCGTTACTTTCTTGCTCCATCGTCGACTTTCTTTCCAACTCCTCCCCAGTTTCTAACTTTCTCGGTTCTCATTTAACCCGTTTACCTAACGTTTATCTGTTTAATTCACCCCCTGCCTCGAAATATAGTGCGAAATTTTGCTTCCCATTTGATAATAACAATAAAGGTTTCGCGAAAACGGTTCCCAACCGCGATGGGAGGTCGGCTGTGTTGAGTTATGTAAATGCGTGAGGGAATAATTAACGTAGCAGGTGGTTGTTCTGTTTTTTTTTTGTTTTTCATTCTGTTATCGGAGGGATGTTATAAAATATTAGAAGCTCTTCTCCTTATAACCGGAGAACGAAATTTTTGTGTAATTTACCGTCAGACGAGGGGTTAACAAAGAAAAAAGGCATTATTTAAAATGGAGAGGTGGATGAAAGGTTAAAGGGTGGATTTCTCAAAACATTGCCTTGAATATTGATTCTCTACCCTTAGTGTCACAGCCTTTGGCCTAGTTGTAATTTAAATTCATATAAATGTCATTGTTCTATTTCTTTTATAGTTTGCAAATACGTTTATTAGAATGGAATTTACATAAGCAACACATTTAAGGGATAAATTGCATCCTAAATCTTGACGCCTAAGGATTATTAGCATCTAGCAAGGAGGAGGAGTTAGAGGTAGCTATAAATAAAATGGAAGCGGAATTGACAAAACAGTACTGTATAAAAATAAATAAAAGTAAAACAAAAAAATTGGGATGCAAGGGAAGAAAAAGTAGGGAAAAAGCGAATATAAAGATAGGAGACGAAAAAGTAGAAGAATTGACTGAGGTTAGGTATCTAGGAAGTCAGATAGATGGAATTGTAGACATATAAAGCAGAGGATAACGCAGGGTCGAGTCACTTCTATATATATCTATACAGATGAATGATGAGGATACTGAGGATAGAGAAGGTTAGAAATGAAGAGGTATTAGAAACAATAGGAGAACAGAGGACTCAATGGAAGTCAATAAGAAATAGATAGGTAAGGAGGACATCTTCTCGGACATGAAGGTCTAGTCAGAGACATCTTAGAGGTAGAAACTGGCGTTAGGAGGGGTAGAGATAGACCTAGATTAGATTACGGGTGCGAAACATGGACGTTGGACTGCGGGAAATAAAAGGTTAGAAGTGTTCGAAATGTGGTGTTACAGGCGAATGATGACGATACCGGGGATTGAGAAGGTTAGAAATGAAGTGATATTAGAAACGATAGAATAGAGGAGGAAAATGGAAGTCAATAACAAATAGGCGAGACAGGTTGGTAGGACACCTTCTCAGGTATGAAGGTCTAGTCAGAGATATATTAGAGGCAGAAACGGGAGTTAGAAAGTAGAGGTAGACCTAGATTAGATTACTGTTCGCAAATAGTTAAGGATGTGGGATGTTCTAGTTTTAGAGAAATGCGAAGATTAGCTCAGGATAAGAAGAAGTGGAGATGCGTGTCTAACCAGTCTTAGGACTGACGACCTTTTGATGATGGAATGTTTATTCGTGTATTATAATCCCAGTTGAGTGACTCGAGTAGCTCTTAAAAGCTATTGTTTTTCGATTTACAAAATTGACAATATCTTGCAGACTGTTCCCATTGAACATTGCCTCCAAATCTTCTCAGATCTAGTTGGATGTACGTATATTATACGTATTTACAATAGCAGAATATCATAAGGATGTTTGTTCGTTCATTATGTATCAGGTGCCATTGTCATGTTTTAGCCGTTTGTCGGGGTCGGTCGTTTCAGAACCTCTAATTTGATTAACATTGTAACATAATCGCGTCCATATAACGATGACAGTCATGGAGGACTACTCGAACACAAACACAGATATGTACAAGTGCATATCGCTGCCTTATTACCCAGTCCTTGCACATTTCACGTCTGCTCGCTCGTATAAAACGTCGAAATGCAACAGCACGTAATAATGAAAAGTTTATCACGTAACGGGTCGGGGGAGTGCTGGTGCACGGCGCCGCGACGGGGCAGCGTCGCCTCGCACTGCAGATGATAAAAGGTTTTAGAGTTTAATTTTAGTTGTGCTACTACATGGTGTGCTACGTGGAAGGATTCGAATGCTCGTCGGTAGGATTCTTCGTTCCGAGAGGAGCAGCGAACGTCCGTCGACTTTCGATGGCGAATAGTTTGATTAAATTCATTACCAAGTACTTATAATGTACGTGCAATTTCGTTGCAGTAGCAACTTTGATTGTAACGGTACATCCAAAAGAATGAAACGAGGTTATGTTCTGCTCTGAAATGAATGCAACCTATTCTAGTTTGTTATGATCTGGAGATGAGGAATATAGGCCGACATTTTGTTTGTTGAAGTGAGAACTTCCGAACGTAATTTATTGTAGTGGTTGCGTCCACCTTATCTCTAGCCGAGGAGGATTATACTGCGCTTTTATTTGAGACGGAAACTGTTATATATTACAAAAGAACTAAAAAAAAATGGAGATTCAACTCAGAAATTAAAGCAACTTATTCAAGTGGTTATGTTCATTTTATTTTCACAAGCTGAGCCAGATTAAGGGAATGGATTAAGTTAATCCACGAGTACGAACCATGACTATTCGCTAAAACGGATAACAAACAAAAACAAAAACGAATATCTGAATGAGTTCACCGATTTAAACTATTTTCTGAAACCAAGTCGCTTAGTTCACCCTTTGTTGCGCCCAGATTGGAAATAAATGTTTGATGCAGTTTTTTCTTTTTTTTTTTATCTAATTTTGTCAAAGACTTTGTTCAGAAAGGCTTGTTGGATTCTTTATGTAAAATTCGAGGACATTTAACTTTTAGAACGAATGAAACACATGTTTCGGAGATTTCCTTGTGGGCTCACAACTACTTCCTTCTAAAAAGCTCTCCATTTTATAAAATGGTAAGTATACACGTCTGAAAAACGTATTTAGGATTTATAGACATTTGCTTCTGTCTTTGGTGCTTAATTCGGCTAAAGCAAGAGATTGAAATTAAAAGGGAATTTCTCGGACGCTCTATGGTGCCATGGTTTAGTTAAGGCGACGCTGCGAGAGTTTTCTTTAGCTCTGGAGTTTTATTGAAATAAATTGTATTATTCGTCGAGTTTAAGCGTCGAGAACGGGAGAAGTTTATCGGGGAAAAGCCCAGGCTAACAGCTCCAACAGGTATTAATGCGGCTATCCTTATATTTATGCCAAGTCGATGGCTAATAGTACTTCCGCTTACTGCTACTATGGTGCATACATATCTGCAGTTTTAATCGGATTTGGCCGTCTACAAAACTGAACAGCGGCTAGCGCATTCACGCTGTTGGGGTTGCTCTGCTCCATTGCCGAAATGCAGAGTATTACGAGTATTAAAGAAAAAGAAGTGAACAAATAATGGAGGCGTCTAAACAAAAAGAAACTTCTGATAAAACGCCCGTTCCTACAATAATCTCATGCACTCTTTTGATCAAAATCAAAACCTGCTCCAAATAACTATTTATCTGAAGTGCATTCTCTCACAACTGTGCATTATTCGTTGAAAACAACTCGCCATAAACTAAACATTCTCGTGAAAGTGCGGGCCTAAGACTGACGTGTATCGGCGGTTTCAAATACATATTCGATACGCATGGATTGTATATTTGACCATGGTTTTATGGGTGAAAGTAGAGTACAAACATTAAACTAAATCCAAAGGTAATAAACGAATAATAACCGTCTCTAGTAGCCGTGATCGTCTAGTGGTTAGGACCCTACGTTGTGGCCGTAGTAACCCAGGTTCGAATCCTGGTCACGGCAACGTTCTCGAAACGTTGTCACGGAAGAGACAATTTTTTAATCTTTTTTTATTTAATTTGAGCTCCTTATCCTTACATTATGATCAAGTAGGTACGTTTAAGCTAAAAATATAACTGGCTTTTCAGCAGATGATTTTTGAATTCCATTCATAATTGATTTGGTCGTCGGTTGCTGAAGATTTCTATCCAACTCTTTTAGGATTTATTATATTTTTTTAAATTAATTTCCTGGCTCAAATCGAAATAATATTCATTATCATTCTAGAGTAATTCTAACAGGAATCTAATCTAGGTCTCCTTCTGCCTGCCACCTTTTATGTTTTATTCTCTAACATTATTTTTCCTCTTCTCTTATTGACTTCCATAGCGCCATTTGTTTTCTTGCACTTTCTATTACCTGCCTTCGCAATTCTAGCTTTTTCTATCCACAGTATTCCATTCTCATTATTCGGAAATATTATTAGTATACTTTGGATATTTGAAACTGTTAACCAATTAAGCAAGTTAATGGTGGAGTAAGATGGAAGAAACGAGCATCATTGTTTTCCCATTATTGCGAATTGAATGTTTAATTAATGTGAAGCTAACTTCTCTTCCAGTTGACCTTTTTGATGCATGGATTACTCACAATACTCGTTCACAATGAGAATTTTTTGTCTGCGAGTGAAGGCGCTGATGAGCTGAATTGGTCATGTTGTTGTGGAAAATGGTTCATTAGATTGTTTTTCAAACTTTAATATATTTTTTTTGGAATCTGTTTAAGAATATGGTAATCTTGGTAGTTCAAATGCTTCAGTTCTTTAACGCTACTGTGAGTCGTCATGTTTTCATCTTACACGTTACACTTCTGAGATCTTAGTTCAGAGTTTTGGAGGCAATTACGTTAAAAACTATTGCTTTATAATTTCCTACAAATGCCTTTAAGCATTATATAAACAATGAGCTGTGACGTATCGATAGTGGTGAAAGTTGACTACACAATTTTACTAATTTTCGGTAAAATAAACGAATAATAACCGTCTCTTGTAGCCGTGATCGTCTAGTGGTTAGGACCCTACGTTGTGGCCGTAGTAACCCAGGTTCGAATCCTGGTCACGGCAACGTTCTCGAAACGTTGTCACGGAAGAGACAATTTTTTTATTTTTTTTTATTTAATTTGAGCTCCTTATCCTTACATTATGATCAAGTAGGTACGTTTAAGCTAAAAATATAACTGGCTTTTCAGCAGATGATTTTTGAATTCCATTCATAATTGATTTGGTCGTCGGTTGCTGAAGATTTCTATCCAACTCTTTTAGGATTTATTATATTTTTTTAAATTNGAGTTAATTAACCCGAACGCAAATTGCTAGGCTTGCGGTTGAAAATTATTTATAAAAACATATACAACTCAAAAAATCTCTCATAAACTAGTACATAAAAGCAATAGTTCTCTCTATATGTAAGCTCGGGCTACCACTTTTCTCGCGGTTCATTCGTATCAATTCAATCAGATCAACCATTTTGATCTTGTATATTCACATCAAACATTGACAATAACATTACAAATTTAAAGTTCATGGTTCAATACAGTAAGTAGTATTGTCAGAGACAAGTATAATTTATACAAATACTTCGCTCAAACGACTGGCATTCACAAATGCCTTGGGGCTTGGAGAATCAATGAGCTGTAACGTAATATCGATTACGGTGAAAGTTGAGTACACAATGTGACTTGTTTTCGTTAAAATAGGTAATCCATAACCGTCTCTTGTAGCCGTGATCGTCTAGTGGTTAGGACCCTACGTTGTGGCCGTAGTAACCCAGGTTCGAATCCTGGTCACGGCAACGTTCTCGAAACGTTGTCACGGAAGAGACAATTTTTTTATTTATTTTTTAATTTGAGCTCTATCCTAAAATTATGATCAAGTAGGTACGCTTAAGCAAATATAACTGGCTTTTGAACAGATGCTTTTTGAATTCCACTCATAATTGATTTGGTCGTTAATTTCTATCCAATTCTTTTAGGTTTGGTTATAATATCTTTTTAAAATAATTTGATGATGATAGCGTGGATAGAGAAGGTTAGAAATGAAGAGGTATTGGAAAGAATAGGAGAGCAGAGGACTGAATGGAAATCATTAAAAAATAGGCGAGATAGGTTGGTAGGACATCTTTTCACGCATGAAGGTCTAGTCAGAGACATATTAGAGGTAGAAACAGGTGTTAAGATGAGAAGATTAGCTCAGGATAGGAAGGAGTGGAGATGCGTGTCCAACCAGTCTTAGGACTGACGACCTTATGATGATGATGATGACTGTAAATATTTGAAACTGTTAACCAATGAAGCAAGTTAATGGAGGTGGAGTGAGATGGAAAAAAACGAGCATTTTTCTTGGAATCTATTGAAGAATATGGCATTCTTGGTAATTCAAATGCATGAGTTCTTTTACCTTACTGCGAGTCGTGTTTTCATCTTTGACGTAACACTTCTGAGATCTTAGTTCAGAGTTTCGGAGGCAATTACGTTATCCACAAATAGTCGCTCAAGAGTTTGACAATCACAATCACTTTTAAGCATTATATAAACAATGAGCTGTGACGTATCGATAGCGGTGAAAGTTGACCACACAAATTTACTAATTTTCGGTAAAATAAACGAATAATAACCGTCTCTTGTAGCCGTGATCGTCTAGTGGTTAGGACCCTACGTTGTGGCCGTAGTAACCCAGGTTCGAATCCTGGTCACGGCAACGTTCTCGAAACGTTGTCACTGAAGAGACTATTTTTTTTTTCAATACGACAAAACCTATTCGATGCTTTTAGAACTGACCATGATATCTGGCAAAATTTCCTAAAGAAGGTTAGGTTTTGCGTCATTTTCAGTGTTATAGTAATATGTTTTTAAGGCTCAGTTATGTTAATCTTTGAACTTGATAGAAACGGAGTTGAATCGACGACCAATGATAGCTTTGGGAAAAAAAAATAAACTTTTCAGAGATCCCTTACGGGTCCCTTCACATGAATGCACATGATACACGTTATACATCTTTGGTGGTAGGTCATTCAAGATCCTCAAAAGAAGATTACTTTGAAGGCTATGAATCAAAATTGTTTAGATTTTTATTTCTTTTTGTGGCATAGACAGTGCTTTAGTAGTTGAATACATGGAACTAGCTTGCACTTCTAACGATAAGAAGTAAATAAATAGAAGTTTGGCAAGCCCTTCTTTGGAATACTGTGCCATAATTGCTTCGGTCGGAAGGTGTACTGGTGCCGACTCGGGCTAATTAATCTACTAGTGTGAACTTTAATGGACAAAACGTTTGCGGTGTAATTTATCTGTTCGAAATCCACCGTCTACAAGAAAGTTGACTCAGACAAAAGCGGAACTGGGCGGTTTAAATTCTGCCAGCATGCAGGTCCCTTCCGCAAGCACTTCCTCTATCCCTCTCATTCTCTCGTCGTCCATTTTCTCTCTCTCTCTTTGCTTAAATGTCGCTGTAGTCGGAAGTTTTCCTCTCTCGACGATCCGAGACGATCGGGTGACCTTTGCCTTCGCTACGAAACGCACACCACGAAGAGAAGCGTGGAACAGCAGCATCAGCCGGCGTGCGGACCTCATTTAGAGGGCGCATGATTTATGGTACTTCTCGGTAGAGCAGTTATTTTCACGGACTACTATGATTTCCAGTGGGATGTTTGTCATTTGGTAGTCGGATACTCGGTCGATTAATTTTGCTTATATCTTGACGTTTTGCGTAATTTTTGGATATTAAACACGAGGGGGCACTTAATACGCAACACGCACTGGGAATGTGTTCGCGCGTTCACATCGTCGACGCTTAGAAAAATCCAATGGAAATGGAGATTGATACGTTTAAAATAAAAAAAAGATTTCTACATTAAAAATGACTTACTCGTGGGGAGGTACTAACCTAATTTATATTTTTATTGTTTCCATTTAGGATCTGTAATGTTCCATTATCTATAGATCTATAAATTCATATTTAGGTCACAGATACAAAGTTGGTACATCTAAATTATTTATTAAAAACTACAAGCTAACACATACTTCCCTACTGTGTTAGTATGTTAATAAGCAACAGTTTAAATAGCGGAATCAATAATTATAAGCGAGAAGATGCAGGGTGGTGAGGCGGCTTGTCGTCTTCACTGACTCTGTGATAAGTCCCTGCTATTTATAGGTTCCCCAATTTTTTAAGATTTGTACTATTGGATTATTAGCGGAAAGGAAATGGTTAGAAGCGTTCGAAATGTGGTGTTATAGGCGAATGATGAGGATAACGTGGATAGAAAAGGTTAGAAATGAAGAGGTATTAGAAAGAATAGGAGAACAGAGGACTCTAATGGAAGTCAATAAAAAATAGGCGAGATAGGTTGGTAGGACACCTTCTCAGGCATGAAGGTCTAGTCAAAGACATATTAGAGGCAGAAATAGGAGTTAGGAGGGGTAGAGGTAGACCTAGATTAGATTACTTTCGCAAATAGTTATGGATGTGGGTTGTTCTAGTTTTAGGGAAATGCGAAGATTAGCTCAGGATAGAAAAGAGTGGAGGTACGTGTCCAACCAGTCTTCGTACTGACGACCTTATGATGATGATGATGATGATTGGGTTATTAATTAACTGTAGTTAAATTGTTGACTAGTCGTACATGCTGTTTATGGCAATATTATACATTACCTACCTAATGAATTGATTAATCATATACTATATTAAAAACTTTCATTGGTGAAACCAGACACACGTCAATAGACGAATAGTTGAGGATATAATTGAATTTCGTCTACTTAGAGTACATGAACTAGATATTTAATCATTCCTCTGTGAAAATACGCTACCAAATTTAGTTTGTTTCGCAAAATAAGCAATCTTAATAGTGTCTGTTTGAAGCCTTAAAGTTCAGAACCGAAACTGCTCCGCAAATGCTATAAATTGAACCCAAATCCTTGCCTGTCAGTATATTTCGTTGATAGAGTAGAAGAGAAAATTCAAAGATAAACGAGCTTGGTTTTACACTTCGCAATATTGTTTAACGAATACATTAATGTGGTGAAGCTTTGTTACAATTTCAAAGCAAAAAGACAAAAATTTAGTTTGCTGCAAAGGCGACAATCTTAAATGACCTAAACAACCTATTTATTCTTAGACATAAGGGACCATTCATAAATTACGTCACACAGTAAGGGGGGAGAACGAGGCTCAACAAAATTTGACGAGGGGGAGCGACTGTAAGCTTCGTGACGTGACCACCCGAGATAAAAATGTACAGTCTCTCAGAGTCTCTGAAAGTGAGGCTCGAGTCTCCGTCTCTCAACGAGTCTTTTTGGTGTCGCTGAGAGAGACTGTCAAAAAAACTGTTTAGCGTCCCTGAACGAGAGATTCGAGTCGCTCATAGAGAGATACTCATTTCGTATTCAGTCTTTCTACGAGAGACTCGAGTCTCTCAATTTTTCAGTTTTATTCATTCAGTCTCTCTGTGAGAGACTCGAATCTCTGAATTAACAATTTTATCGTTCGAGTCTCTCATACAGAGACTGTGAAAGATCCATAAAAACACCTAGGCAATAACTGAGAGACTGTGAAAGACTGTGAGAGACGCTCTCAGAGACGTTGGAAGACTCTGAGAGACTGGAGAGAGACTGAAAATATTTGTCAAGGGCACCAGCGGCAAGAACCGGTAGGGGGGGGGGGAATATGAGATGGTAGGACTCCAAAAATCGTTTGTCACACACACATTTTTGTCGTAAGTTTGTCAATTTTACCATCTTCATATAAAATGTACGTACTTCCTGCATTTATTTGAGGTTATGTTGAGAATAGCAACAAGATAAATCTTTTCGGGTACAGCCCCGTAATCTCTTTGGAATCCTTCAAACAGTGCGGTTGGCAATAAACACATGCAAGCAATCAAAAGCTTATATTGGCCATAAAAACGGTATGAGTTGGGGTAGAAATTAGGGTGATGGATACCGCAATGTTACTGTCACTGCTCTTGTCTAATTGGAATTTTGCCAACAGCCTCTAATGTGGCATTAGGGGTTAGGTTTATGTTTAAAGTTTAACTCAAAGTGTCTTACAAATAGGACTTAAACCCTTTTAAAGTGTATTTAGTACCCCTACATTTCAAACAATAAAACAATGTCAATTCTTTGAATAATTTTATTAAGTATTTGTTATAAAACATTTTTAAAACTGGACGTGGTCTAAGGAACTTGTCATAGAAGTAGTTCATTTGCATCAATTGCTTCAGAATCCTTTTGATATCATAAGCAACTATTCGCTTTGAATTCTGTCAATAATTTTAGAAATTTAAACTTCAACGTCTTAATATTGACAAGTAATGCTAGAACTTTGCTGGAGGTTATAACACTCATAAATGCACCCAGCAATGCGCTATGACGTAATGGATAGCGGGGAAATTTGAGTACGTCATCTTATTTACGTTATTTTCGTAAAAATAAGAAATACATGACTGGCTCTTGTAGCCATGATCGCCTAGATTAATTGAATGTTTAATTAATGTGTGGTTAACTTCTCCAGTTGGACAGATTGTTAGCAATATTTGCTCACAACGAGGAATCTTTGTCTGCGATAGTGTTGATAAGCCTTATTATTCATCATGGTGTTTGGAAAATGTTTCGTTAGATTATTTTTGAAACTTTAATACATTTTTCTTGAAATTCACGTGAAGAATCTGTGTTCTCCGTAGTTCAAATCCGTCAGTTCCTTTACATTGCTGTCAATCGTCATGTTTTTTCCTTTGAGAATCTGAGATCTTAATTCAGAATTCTGGAGATAACAACGTTAAATGCTATTGCATTATAAATTCTTACAATTCATCACTATATCGCACGGTTTGTTGCTTCTTCGCTTTTCCTGCTTCGCTTTGGGTCGTCTCGTAAAGTTGGACATTCATAAATGCCTTGAAGCTTTATAGAAACAATGCGCTGTGACGTAATCAGTAAAGGTGAAAGTTGAGTATGGAAAGCGACTTATTTTCGTCAAAATAGGTAATCCATCACCGTCTCTAGTAGCCGTGATCGTCTAGTGGTTAGGACCCTACGTTGTGGCCGTAGTAACCCAGGTTCGAATCCTGGTCACGGCAACGTTCTCGAAACGTTGTCACGGAAGAGACAATTTTTTAATTTTTTTTTTAATTTGAGCTCTTTATCCTTACATTATGATCAAGTAGCAAATATAAGTGGCTTTTAAACAGATACTTTTTGAATTCCACTCATAATTGATTTGGTCGTCAGTTGTTGAAGATTTCTATCCAACTCTTTTAGGTTTGGTTATAATCCTTTTTAAAATAATTTGATGATGTTACCGTGGATAGAGAAGGTTAGAAATGAAGAGGTATTAGAAAGAATAGGAAACCAGAGGACTCTATGGAAGTCAATAAAAAATAGACGAGATAGGTTGGTAGGACACCTTCTCAGGCATGAAGGTCTAGTCAGAGACATATTAGAGGCAGAAACAGGAGTTAGGAGGGGTAGAGGTAGACCTAGATTAGATTACT
>NW_020442468.1:1736488-1747594 GCF_000699045.2 Agrilus planipennis
CACAAAAAAATAATAAATAATTTAGTCCTCAGTGAGTGAACATCAAGTGTTATACATGTATTTACTGATACTTACCCCCAAATGATTAAAAAGCCCTTAAAAAATATTTAATTTATCGCTAATATATTCAGTTGCAATTAAGAAACAAAAAAACAACAAATGGACCCCAAAAATTAAAAGGAAGTATTATTATTATATACATTTATAAAAATAAAAACAATAATAATAGTATATTCTATGGATTCATTCAACAGAAAGTATTGCAATACTGATAAAAAAATTTTTGGTAAAAAAATAACGTATTGGTATTTATTCAAAGACACAGATACTTTTATGTGAATCCAAAGGCTAGTTTCATGATGTAGTTAGCAACTAGACAGAATAACCCTGAAACAGAAAGGTTAATAAGTTGACGTTATCCATTGTTAACTATAGCATTCTTCAGAAGATTCGTACCCCAACTTTTAAGTCCATCTGTAATTTTATCAAGAATTGAATCGCTTGCGCCACTCCTTTGGTTATTATGACCGTAAGGAGACCGCCCTTGGGCTGGATAACCTCCTGGATATCCACCGGGTTGCTGGTAGCCGCCGCTACCGTATGGATAACCTCCTTGGGGATATCCACCTGCATGAGGGTATCCACCGCTCTGTTGGGGATAACCTCCACCAGGGTAGCCGCCTTGGGAGGGATAACCACCTTGGGATGGGTATCCACCTTGCGATGGATAGCCACCTCTTGATGGGGGTTGACCAGGGTAGCCTGATCCAACAGAACCACCTTGATAACCTCCTCCGTGTGAAGGCACCTGACCGGGTCTGTACATTGGGCTTCGAGGGGTTGTTTGACCCGGTCGAAGGTTAGGATATAGGCTACCTCCTCCTCCCTGAGGAGGTAGATTGGGGGCGCTTGGTTGGAGGTTTGGAGAGTTGTTGGGGATGCTGTTTTTCTCGTCTATAGAACTGAATTCGGCTGGAATTTTAATGTTTGGTTTTGATAGGATGTTTTATTAAACGGATGAAAGGGAGTTCTTACATGATCTGCTGTTATCTTCAACGCATTTCGGGGTGCTGCCATCCATGATGCATTTCTTGGTTGGGGGGCAAACGTAGGACGTACAGGAGGGAGCTCCGTTGTTAACTTTTTGGCATGTGGGATATCTGGGGTTTTAATATAAAAGAGTGTGACGTATATTTTACTGTAGAAGGAACTTTATTTACTTTTAAAATAGGGATCCCTTACGCAATATAAATTGGTAAATAACTACAGATAGCGCAGTAAACGCCATCTGGGTGAACCATTAATTTAATGTGTTTTTATTAACACTTAGTAAGACCGCAATCATTACCAGCAAATCTTTATTGGGCGTTTACTGTGCTGTCCGTAGGTAGTTGTTTATTAAAATCACTGTTAACGTGCAGTAGCTTGGTCCATATTATATCGGACTGTCATTTCTCGTGCAGATGAGAGCTGACAAGTCTTAAATTACGATCCACGTATAACAGTTTTGACTTTGGACCAAGAATATATCAGAAAATATCCATTTAGTAATTTTTGTGGTTGTAATTGTAAAAAGTATTCAGATTTGATGTTTTGTAACATTCATGATTTTTTTCTAGGTGAGCCGCAAGTTAAGATACCTTGAACGTTGGGTTTCTATTATGCAAAGGTAAGCGGTCAAATCTTTGCTAATTAATTTAAATTCGGTAATTCAATTAATTGTTATGTAAAAACATTAGTACATCGCTAGATTATGGTTTATGTAACTATCTACTATTATATTTTACATAATAATTTTTGCAATATTCAGTTATTATCATTTCTTTAGTAATAATTAATATATGAGGAGATCAGGTTAATTACTTACGATCCACAATCGTTTCCCCTGTTATAATAGCTGCAGGGATCCTCTGCCATTACGCACACTTCGCTACTAGTACATCCTATATCTTTACATGTTCTACCATACTCTGAAAATTGAGAGAAACCATTACTTTAAATTTTTTTCTTTTTAAATAGAATTTTTGAGAAAGAAGATAATATTTTCTGGCTTATTACTTACTTGAATATGTGCTTCCTAATCCTATTACTGCGAAAAAATTAAAAGGTGGTTGAAAAAGTATATGAAACAGAAGGTATAAAATATCACCCATTTATTCTTCATAGATATGCACGAAATGTACGGATGTTACTTGAACGATTTTTAGCACCCTTTACCTCTTCTTTCCACTAAACATTTTTTTAACTGAAAATAATTAAATTATAAATTTATGTATCCAAAGACAATCGTTAGAAAGGCACACTCGAGTTAGTTCCTGTTAAGACACAAAATATGTTACGTACATTGCTAATTTATTTACATCGTCATTAGTATGTTGTTATTTACTACAAGAAGGAAGAAGAGAACTACAACGTTTATAAGGTACAAATGAAGTACTGAATATGTACTTTCTTGTTTAAAAATAAATAAACAATAGACATGCAAGTCAACGAAAATTGACAGTTTGCTACCGTACAGATCCTAATGATCTACTAATGCCATCATTGTTAGTGATTGTCAAAGAATAAAGAATAAAAGGCATTTACAATTACGCCAAACTAGCAAACAATATTAAATAAAAAAAATAAAAATTAAAAGAACTACTAGCTATTCTNGTAGCCGTGATCGTCTAGTGGTTAGGACCCTACGTTGTGGCCGTAGTAACCCAGGTTCGAATCCTGGTCACGGCAACGTTCTCGAAACGTTGTCACGGAAGAGACAATTTTTTATATATTTTTTTTAATCTTAATTATTTGAGCTCTATATCCTTCCATTATGATCAAGTAGGTACGTTAAAGCAAAAAAAATTAATTGGCTTTTGAGCAGACGATTTGGTCGTCAGTTGATGAAGATTTCTATCCAACTGTTTTGGTTTGTTTTTGGTTCGTTTCTGGCAATGGAAATAATATTTATTATCATCATAGGCTCGTTCGAATTGGAACTAATCTAGATCTTCCTGTGCCTGCCACCCTTTACTCCTCCTTCTATTTCTAACATTATTTTTCCGTTTCTCTTATTGACTTCCGTAGAACCATTTGTTCTCTTCCACTTTCTTTTACCTACCTTTACATTTCTAGCCTTTACTAGACTATTGCTTTTCTTCTGCTTTCAAATTTTCTCTCCTCAATATCTAAGGTTTTCCCCTCTTATGGTTGTGCTGAGAAAGAAGGGGCTGGGAGGGTCTAAATAATTTTTATTTTCCGTGTGATATCCTAGGGGGTATGCGGTCCTTATTAATAAAAGGGGGAAGAAGTTGTCGCAGTAGCGTATAGGTACACGATGCCTCTGTTCCTGAACAGTTTTACGCGACTGGAATCGTAAAGTTTAACTTATTATGGAAGCTAAAGAACCGCCGGAATAGTTGCTAAGATTCCGGAACAATCCGCGAACAAGCCAAAACGCCTAGATAAAATACTACCGGCTGCGACGACGAGGACGTCGATTCAGCCAGCGGCGGGCGTCGGCGGTGGGCGTCGCGTACACCGACGACTGCTAACAGATGGCGCGAAGGGGATAAATTCCGTAATTCGGAAAGACTGTGGGATCTAATTTATGGCGCTACGGAAACTAGTATACGATTGCATCTGGAAAAAGGAAAGCTTAAAGGAGGATTTGGTGTGTTCGGGAAGAAAAGAACGAACATACATCAGACAGCGAGTAAGAGAGAAAGAGGGATTAAGTGCCGTTTATTAACCCTTGCAGATGTCGACGAAATAAAGTTGACAATCTGCGGCCTGGGTGCGATTCGAAATCTTGTGGAGTCTATATAGCGAATAGTTTGCGAATTGAAACGAATAGAGACTTTCGTAATGTTTTCGGACTTGAGAAGGTCTGATCAGAGACATATTCGAGGCAGAAACGGGAGTTAGGAGGGTTGTTCTATTTTTAGGGAAATGCGAAGATTAGCTTAGGATAAGAAGGAGTGGAGGTGCTTGTCCAACCAGTCAGACTGACGATCTTATGATGATGATGATGAAGACTTGGGGTCCACATACTCACTGGCTGATTTGATTTCTCCATCAAAATTTCAGGATAGTGATGGCAGTATGTTTAGATATAGATTTAAATTATAAAGAACATCAAATTCAAATGGTAGTTTCTAAGAATCAACGACACTAATAGTAAGTTCGAAATAGAGATCTACAGTTGGTGGTTTCGATAATTAGTTGACCAGGAACTTAATCCTTCCTTAAGGCTTTTGGGATTCGCCGTGGTCCAGTATCTAACCACTATCCACTTCAGAGAGGGTCGTTCGTTCGTATATCGCGGTAGGAACATTTGTCAACCTGAATTCCTGGCGAAGGAGCTTCAATATTTGAAGAACGTATTTACAGCTAGCGGCTATGGTAGGAGGGGGATCAAAAAAATCATGAATCACAAAAGATCGAAAAAGCTGGAAGGATCTTTGCTGGACACTCTCTTATCTCTTAATTCCACCTTTTTAACTGAAAAAAGGGATTCCGGTTCTCTCGTACGCTCATTCTGCCATAAAACAAACAATAATAATGAACTTTTGAATAGATTACTCTGGTATTTGTATTTAAGTTTTCGTATTGGATGTGGATACAATAAGTGCAGCAAATATTTCTCTTATTGCCTAATTGAATCCCAACTTTATTGTTGAAGTTGAAACTGAACGAATAGAAATTTTTTGTTCTAAATAACCATTGTTTTCTTGACCATTATGTACTGATCTTTGTTTCCATGCTGATTAATGCTCGCATGTGATGTGTAGTTTCGTGAGATAGATTAATAGGTAGAGGATTGTTCAGATTTTTAGAAGAGTAATGCATGCATTTGTTCTACTATCGCTGATGGATGTGGTCAGACATCGAAATATGAAATTATTGACTCCTTTTTTACATGACATGGACATTTATCTATAAACTTATCAAGGAACGGGTAATCCATAACTATTTCAAAATTGAGATATCTATGGATTGCTGAATGCCCTCCACTATCAGCCTTTTTTCACATGGCTGCCATATAAAATACTGATTATAAAATATAATGCCATAATTATTGCAAAAAGAATTTATTTGCTCAATTTATTTGAGAGCTTTTCTTCGGGACTGCTGTGACGCATAAGAGTCAATCAAATCCTAAAATCTTATGGTTCTTGTCAAGCACTGAATTTAGTCGCGATTAGACCTTAGCACTACGGAGGTAATTTTTATTCTTTCTCGTTATTTTTTTGACTTAATTGGCTGTGCTAGGAGCCACATCCATATCTACAGTTTTTGGGAGTCCCCGAAATGTAGACATTCATATATGAAAAACAGCAGGTAAATCAGTTTTGTATAATTGGACCAAACTGGGCTTCTATACTAAACCTTGTAACTACTTCTTTTACTCGTTTTCAAGTTGGCAGAAGTCAATGCGTTCATCGAATGAAGTCGCAATTCGATTTCCAGTGTGTTTTTAGACAAAAATTTCCAATCATACACCTTTAACAATATTTTTAATAAATTAACCGTTCGCGAGCATGGAAGCGACTTCTTTTTATTGAAGACGATAACAATTTTGTTTCTTATTTCTAAGAGAAGGGTAGAAGGGAGAGTGCAGTAATTGGAATCATTAATTACTTACTTTGAAAGAGGTAGGTGTTGTTGGGGTCGTCCCTTTGAGTCAACAATGGAGAAATTAAATTTATTTTATTTCAGTGAATTTTAATTAAATCTCAATTAGTGTCTGGATCCTGAGCGACAGGCGGATGCTCTCATGTATCGTAAAATGTTTTATGCTCTAAGAAAAATGGAGGCTGCCTTCCTTCCTTAGCTTATCGGGGTTTACAGGGGCTTCAGTTGTAATTATGTATGCAGTCTGAAATTTATGGCATAATAAAACAATTCATTCATCAAAGTCCTTTCGTAGGCGCCCGTTGCACCTGCGCTCTTCTAATGAAAAGTAGTCGTTTATATTGTTGACGTTTCATTGTTATAATGGCTGACTACTTCTACTACTTCTCTTTTTACATGTGTCCTCATAACGATTATTAAAAGGGGACCGCAAAGTCTTCCCAAGGATGGAAGGACATAAAACTTGGATGACTAATTGTAAATTGTTTGCAACTGCAGCTACTGCTTCTTTCTGATTTATGGTATATCATCAAAAGGACAATCGATTATATGTGACCCCACTTTATTGGTTCTAAATGTCCAGTGTGAATGCACTGGTATAATAAATCAGAGAAAGATATCATTTTGAACGTAGTCTGCGATTCTTAGTCCAAAATTGGGTATCTTAGCTCATGAAAATTTCGAAATATCCTAATCCAAAGAGTCAAAACTGGCAAAGCTTTATGATTGGAGTTTTGTAGGCATTACTATGTAAAGTAAATGGAGAAAGCAACCGAAAGAGTTATCATCTTAAAATCAATAAAATCATTAGGATTTTGAGGTTAAGATGTGTTGGAGCAAAAGCAGACTCGCATTTAATACTACTCTTTTAGTTATTTAGTTCTTTAACTTCATATTTACCTAGTTTTGTTTTTAAAAAAGTTAATTTGGTCAAATATGAATACCCTGTTGTCCTCCCTTTTCAACTCCGAGGTTGTTGGTCCAAATGTTACACATTTATCTACGTATCATTAGAAGAATGGAATGCAGTGGGTACATGTCCTTTGCGATTCTATACATCGGAAGTTAGTTTATTAAGGTTTATTACTACAAATAGTTTCATTATTAATCTAGTTTCGAAATTCAACCTCGCCTTTAAAGGTAACTAATATTTCCACTAAGGAAAAGTAATATGATCGCATTACTCACTTCAATCATTCAAAGAAAACGAGTTTGTTGCCTTCCAAGTTGGCGCATTCGGTGTGGTACTTTGTATTCAGGTTATTTCCCTAAGTTGCGGAAAATTAGAAACTTGGCATAGGCATCTTATAACGAAGCATTTTCCAACCTCATAATATTAAAATATTAGCTATTTTCCTAACTTCGGTCCGAGTGGTATGGCATTAACTTGCCAGCTTTATTACATTCTTGATGGAAACATCAAGGCTGCCTGCTTAATACGTTCTCGTTACTCCGTTGGCAAAACTTTCTATTATTCCTTTTAAATTAAAGTTGCAATAAATCGATTACGAAATGAACTCTACGAGCACGAGAAACGCTTCAGAAATTATATTTGTAGAGATTGACGGGAATTATTAGTGAAAAGTTAATCTTTTACGTTCAGGGCTGTGTAGTGTTCTCCTTTTCTGTAAGCCTCACGTTACTTCGATTGACAGACTCAGTATCCAGTTAATTGGATGAGTACCAATAACTGATTAACACAGTTCCAGATATTGAGCGACGAAAGACGAGTGACGAGACTAATCTGATAGAGAGCAGTATTTCATATTTTGAAATACGTAGATATTTAATTTAGAATTTCATAGAGGGAGTAATTACGGCCAGAAGCAGCTCATACATTCACTTGGTCAAAGGGAACAAACCAAAGAAATCATCTGACGAAGAGTTTAGCAGATTACCGTTTGGACACAGATCAATATGTAATGAAGTTAAGCAATGATAGCTTTGGCTACTTCTTGGATGGGTGGCCAACTCTAACTGGTATCATACAATCATACAATTCAGCCGTGCTTGGAATGGATATAGTAATAAGATGGAGGTTTTAAACGACTGATAAAAATATGCACCTCTTAAGATCTACAACTTTGCTCCTAATAGGAAACTACACATCAAAACGGCCCAAATCTCTCCCATTATGGAGATGACAACAGTTGAGATACAGCGACTGAACCGTTTAAAAGTCTTACTGTGCATCTGTCGGACTATAACCAGTGGTGTTGTGCTAATTTTTTTTTTTACCGGAACGCGTATATATAATTATATAGACAGGGCCGATCTTGGGTAGGCGGCCGCTCTGTGCGGTCTAATGTCCCAAATTTGACGATGACGGGGGGGGGGGGGGTTTTCCCCCAATTTTCGCCCGTCGCCAGGATCGGCCCTGTTCACGGTTCGGAAAAACAAGCCGGTTCGTTTCGGTTTTTGTTCCGGTTCAAGTCCGGTTCAAACCCTTGTTTATAATAATACATATAAAAATTCGTCAAAAATTAGAAAAAAGAATCAGCAATTCCTTTTAATTTTTTTTTCAATACGTCAGCCAATTCTCGTTATCAGAAATCACCTTTAGTTCCGGAACTCGTTCCTGTCCAAAAAGGAAGTACCGGAACGACGTTCCGGAGCATTCCGGCTCGACAACACCACTGACTATAACTACCCTAAGAAGAAATACTTGTGGGTCAAACAAAACGTAACAGATTTCGATATTAACAACCGGTTTTAAAAAGGCTACGAAGTCGTGGGTGTGAAAGTAAAATTGCTCTTGTGTGTTACTGTATTTTATTACACCGAATGACATAATGTTTAGTAACTTTTACGTTAGTTTTAGTCAAATCGAAAAGCCCAAGCTTTAGACCAGAAGGTGTCAATTTCTAATATGGCATAGGAATACGAAATAATCCAATTCCACAGGTAAAATACCACAGGAATCCGTAATGGATCATCCATGTAATCCAGACAAACAACGTTGACTGCATGGGACACGTTTGTTTGCATTAAAGGTGGCGTCGCACGTGTGACTGGGGACTTAAACTAATCTTGGTCAGCAGGCCATTTGTGCCCGTCCTAATTTTATTCACACCCCGACCGTGCATTCCAATACAACTCCAATGAAGACAAATGCGTTCGCAAAGTTGCTTCGTTACCAGGATTTGCACGGCAGAAATGCTAAATACCGCACATTGATATTGTTTACAAACTGTCTCAGGAGACCGTCGAATGTCCGAGAACTCCGAAAACACCATCATTTATTTAGAAGAAATTAATTCTCTCTTCGGTTAATTTAACGGTAAACAATTGGATGTAAAATTAGAATTGATCAACCGACACAAAAAAAGACAATGATCAACTAAAATAAATGCAATTATTTTTAAAAAGTCATTAAACTTCCAACTGAAATTGAAGGTCTCCCTCCCCGCCGTTGTGACGTCAAAAATTCTGCAAACAAAAGCAAGCGATGATGGGCAGTGACCCGATGAAATTGATGCAAATGAACTAAAAGAGATATATTGGCGTTATATACTAACTGTATTGTGTATTAAATGGGAATTAAATGAACCACTCAACTCATGCATAAAGTAATTTGATGTTACCAAGTCACAGAAATTTTTACAGCTTTTCTTTCGTATCATTTAATTTTATTTCCTATTTATCCCAAATTTGTGTCATTACTTTAAATGTAAAATTCAGACTAACTTTCATGGGTGGTTAAAATTCGGATTTCGTGATACAAAACTATTGGATTGAAAATATTATTAAAAATTACTAGTTCTTTCCCTTGCCCCCGGCCATTTTTATAGTTCCGCTATGACGTAGTGTCGGCCATCATCTTTTTCTTATTGTTGCAGTTGTCGGCCATCATTCTTTTTCAATTGTTGTCGCATTGTCACTGATGTCGGCCATTATGGTTTTTTAATAGATAGTAATCCAAAATTAAAATTTAAAGGAATTGTTTGTAAATAGGTATGCAACACATCGTACACTTCACCATAAGAAATTGCTGATACTAACTTTCATTTACGTAATACTACTTTGTCCTGTACAGCTATTTTCCTAACTTCGGTCCGAGTGGTATGGCATTAACTTGCCAGCTTTATTACATTCTTGATGGAAACATCAAGGCTGCCTGCTTAATACGTTCTCGTTACTCCGTTGGCAAAACTTTCTATTATTCCTTTTAAATTAAAGTTGCAATAAATCGATTACGAAATGAACTCTACGAGCACGAGAAACGCTTCAGAAATTATATTTGTAGAGATTGACGGGAATTATTAGTGAAAAGTTAATCTTTTACGTTCAGGGCTGTGTAGTGTTCTCCTTTTCTGTAAGCCTCACGTTACTTCGATTGACAGACTCAGTATCCAGTTAATTGGATGAGTACCAATAACTGATTAACACAGTTCCAGATATTGAGCGACGAAAGACGAGTGACGAGACTAATCTGATAGAGAGCAGTATTTCATATTTTGAAATACGTAGATATTTAATTTAGAATTTCATAGAGGGAGTAATTACGGCCAGAAGCAGCTCATACATTCACTTGGTCAAAGGGAACAAACCAAAGAAATCATCTGACGAAGAGTTTAGCAGATTACCGTTTGGACACAGATCAATATGTAATGAAGTTAAGCAATGATAGCTTTGGCTACTTCTTGGATGGGTGGCCAACTCTAACTGGTATCATACAATCATACAATTCAGCCGTGCTTGGAATGGATATAGTAATAAGATGGAGGTTTTAAACGACTGATAAAAATATGCACCTCTTAAGATCTACAACTTTGCTCCTAATAGGAAACTACACATCAAAACGGCCCAAATCTCTCCCATTATGGAGATGACAACAGTTGAGATACAGCGACTGAACCGTTTAAAAGTCTTACTGTGCATCTGTCGGACTATAACCAGTGGTGTTGTGCTAATTTTTTTTTTTACCGGAACGCGTATATATAATTATATAGACAGGGCCGATCTTGGGTAGGCGGCCGCTCTGTGCGGTCTCATGTCCCAAATTTGACGACGACGGGGGGGGGGGATTTCCCCCAATTTTCGCCCGTCGCCAGGATCGGCCCTGTATATAGCATAAAAAGGAAAGGAAACGAAAATCATTACGAAACCCATTTTGTGTATACGTATATATATCGAGTTCCGGTTCAGCAGAAAAAAAACGTTCCGGATTCCGGTTCACGGTTCGGAAAAACAAGCCGGTTCGTTCCGGTTCGGGTTCGGTTCAAACCCTTGTTTATAATCTATATATATAAAAGAAAGTCGTGTTAGTTACTTCACTTATAACTCAAGAACGGCTGAACCGATTTGGCTGAAAATTGATGGGGAGGTATCTTACAACCGGGAGAAGGACATAGGATACTTTTTATCACTTTCCACGAGAAAAATGTGGTATATGTAAACGCAACTGACATGGAATGACAAAACGAAATTGACAGCAAAACAAAAAATTTATCAGTCAAAACATCAGTCTAGCCTTTCATTTGTTAA
>NW_020442468.1:1748496-1842122 GCF_000699045.2 Agrilus planipennis
CCCACAATTAACGTAGAACAACCCACATCCTTAACTATTTGAGGACAGTAATCTAATCTAGGTCTACCTCTACTCCTCCTAACTCCCGTTTCAGTATTCAGATTTGATGTTTTGTAACATTCATGATTTTTTTCTAGGTGAGCCGCAAGTTAAGATACCTTGAACGTTGGGTTTCTATTATGCAAAGGTAAGCGGTCAAATCTTTGCTAATTAATTTAAATTCGGTAATTCAATTAATTGTTATGTAAAAACATTAGTACATCGCTAGATTATGGTTTATGTAACTATCTACTATTATATTTTACATAATAATTTTTGCAATATTCAGTTATTATCATTTCTTTAGTAATAATTAATATATGAGGAGATCAGGTTAATTACTTACGATCCACAATCGTTTCCCCTGTTATAATAGCTGCAGGGATCCTCTGCCATTACGCACACTTCGCTACTAGTACATCCTATATCTTTACATGTTCTACCATACTCTGAAAATTGAGAGAAACCATTACTTTAAATTTTTTTCTTTTTAAATAGAATTTTTGAGAAAGAAGATAATATTTTCTGGCTTATTACTTACTTGAATATGTGCTTCCTAATCCTATTACTGCGAAAAAATATAGTAAATGTCCTACAATTATCTTCATTCTTGTTTCTATTCTATCACGTTAAATCTGTAACAAAATGAACCTGAATTCTTTATGTGTCCAGTATGTGTATCAATAACATTATTGTAAAGGTTCAAATGTCACATAGATAGAAATTAGCTTGTTGTTATTTGTAAATCGGAGAAGCGATAACAATTTTTAATGAATCTAAAGAATAATATTCAATAACACAATGGAAATTATTATATACGGTGTGTCTTTATTTGACAAAAAAAATTAACTATACAATTTGAGTGAATTTAGAGAAGGATGAGAAACAAATTAGAGTAAGTAATGAAATTATCGTAAGTAGGTACATATTATTAAACTGTGACATCTAGCGGTTGGTAGACGATGTAAAACAATCGTCTGTTACGATCAGTACGAACACCTAGCGGTTAGTAGATGGAAGAGAACAGTAACAAATTACGGTATAATGAAGAAAACTGTAGAATACATTTTGTTTTGACCTTTTTCTTTGAGATTGGTTTCCAATTCTTTTCAACGTTTGCATAAGTATTAAAATTGTCTGTTTCTTATTCATTTTATGGTTTGATCCCTTCGACAATGAACACATATATATATAGACTTGCAGTATAGCTTATTTCCTATAATATTCCCATGACGTTTATCGAAAAGAGATGAACTTCGTTTTTTTTTTTGAGAAGCTTGCCAAATGTTGGTAAATAAATCTTCTGTTATGACTCGTTAATATTCTTTTCGGTCCAATTTTGCCGGCCATAAAAATTTATTAGCATTATTCCAGCATTGATCCGAAAGGTGCAGCAGCATTAAAGGCGATAAAACGGAAGGATACGCCTGAGCGGTTCATCTAATAACGTAAGCGTGAGGAAACCGACGACTATGATCCATTATTTTATTGATATGGCTAGCAGTAGGGAATTTTACTAAGTGAATGATTAATTCTGACAGTCAAATGGTTAATGTATACAGTAGTAAACACTTTTATTGACTTACGACTCGCGATCGTCAGAGGATTTTGTAATATACGTAGAAAGGAATCAGCGTCGCCTTTGGCATGAGAACTGTGGAATTGTAGAGCACATAAAATTTTTAAAAATGTACTTAACTTTTAATTTAGACGTGTTTGGTTTAGTGCTTTAATCCCTTGGACTTTTGCTGAGCTTTAAAAACATCGGAGAGATGAAGTAAATATTATGATTAGAAGTAGCAGAAAGGCAAGTTAAGCATTTACGTAAATACGTACAGACTGTAAATTAAAATAGTTGAAGTTTTTATTTCATTCACTTTGTAAGAGGATTTTTACACAATTTATGGGCAAGTAAAGGGTATCTCGTAGAAGAAACGTTCAATTCTTATTTTTTAAATAAATATCTTAATTTTCTGAAGGGCTGAATGATATTAAGGTTTAGTTGTTGCTTTAAACACATACACACTTTCGACAATCTATTTAGACACGATTCAAACTAATGCGTTTTCTTTTTAGCTTGAAAACAAGTCACAACTTTTTGTGGTACCATTTTGAAATGGTGGAATGTTTTTGTAGATTGCCGTTGATTAAGATTTGGGTGTCGATAAGCCCTTGAGAAAAATGCCTGGCATTAAATAGGAAAGTAAATAGCGTCATTAACCTGTTACTGCTTAAGTTTACGACCCAAGTGGTGAACCGCAGAGCATACGGTAGTTAAACGCTAGAGTTGTTCGATATTTTATTTCCCGGGTAAGCTGGGATTTGCTTTTGTGAAAACTGGTCCGTAAAAATGGCGTGATTTTTCAATCTCACCGTACAAAAACTATGAAAGTCCTAATGCCTAACGTATAAGCATTATCTAAATGATACAAAGCTCTAAAGCAATCTATCTGTACGGATAAAACTTTTGAACTGTTATTTTGTTGGTATTTTCAAATCTTATTAGGGGGTGACAGCATTTTTCAATCGATTTTGATAAGTGGAATTGTTTTCATTAAAAAAATCGGTTGTCTGTAAAGTCGGTTTACTGACGATAGTTGAACGTGACAACGTCATAAGAAAATACTGATGGAATGGTTTCATTTTTCAAAAGAAAATTTTAATTTTATTTGTTTGATAGGTATTTTGTATGGATATAGAGGAGGTAAATGGAAATGTATTATTGTATAGCAGCTCTCCACGCGGACGCATCGCTCACTCAAGTAGGAGAGAGACGGATGTCGAACGCTGCCGAACGCGGAGGCCGATTGTGCCTCTTTGTCGCTCGTTCCGCGCTCTCGCTTGCACTTCAAGCCTTAAATGGAACGCCTCAGAGCGAGGTAACGCCGCATGAGCCATGTTTTTTCGTGCGTGTAGCCGGCTCCATCGAATTATAAGACGTTGTCACGTCAAAAAGATGCCGTAGTAAGAGCGTTTCTAAGTTTTCAGTCAGAAATTTAGGGAACGTTCACAAAATACATTCGGAAATAAGGGGGGAGGGGTATTGTTGTAGTATTTAATTAATTTTATGTTAAGTGCAGCATTTAAAAACAGTAAAGTACATCGTCTATTTAGTAAGACAAGTTAAAATACCTTATTTTTAGTAAAGCCCTGTCTAACGCTTGAAATACTTTAGTAGCAGTAAATACCCACCAGATGGCGATACATTGACTCTATTGTGGATATTAGGTGCCATGATGGATAAGTATTTTTGTTACAATATTGTAGAAATAATTTACTAGGTAGGGCATATCATCGTAAAAAGAAAGATTTATGGGGTTGTGGTTAAGCTTAAGGTAGAAGTAATATCTGAAACCTTCGCGCAATTACCTCTGGGGAGAACGAAGTTTCGTTTGCAATATAAGCAAATTTTTCGCGATAACTTTTTTAATGAATGTGGTATGGATAATTAATAGAGTATTTTCTTTGTCCCAATGCAAATAGTTAATGAGAAAATTACTGACTAACAGCGAACGAAATAGTTTGTAATGTAGATGACCTTGAGCAGCAGCATGAGGTATCTTTGAGATTGACAACAACAAAGATTTAGGTAATTTTTTACATTAGTTGACATTGGAATTGAGACATGAAGTTTAGTCAGGTAGGTAGTACTGACCAAGTAGAATCGTGTGGTAGCATTAATTCCGTGCGGAAACCAATGTAGCTCGAGATACAGGCTTCTAAAGTTATGTAATCGGAGGAAATTTCGATTGGTACGGCCCTGGCTGCAGCCCTTCGTCAGCTGTTCTCGCCAAATATGCATTGATGACGTCATTGTTTAGTTAGGTAGATGTATGACAGACTCGAGTTTGTTTAATGCCCCTGCCCGCCGAAGGCGGGCTGATACATTAGAATAATGTTAAGAAGATATGTTTTAGGACAAACGATGTTTGGCGGGAACAGCTGACGGAAGGCTGAAGCCAGGGCCGTACCTACCGGTATTTCCTCCGATTAAGAAAACTTTAAGGGCCTGTATCTCACTCACATTCATTTTTAAACAAATAATAAACAAAATTCTAGTAAATACTACTACACTACTTCACTTGGTGAGTACTACCTACCTGACTAAACTTCATGTCTCAATTCCAATGTCAACTAATGTAAAAAATTACCAAGATTTATTTTAGTCAAACGATCCATATTATAAGATCCTATTATGTAATCTAAATATTATTAACTATAATAAAGGAACCTCATTGCTTGAAAAGGAAACGCGAAAATGGGATGTCAACCAGATGATAAATAATTGATTACCTACTTAATTTAACTAACTTAAAATTGTATCATCGTCTAGGGCTTCTTCTTCCATTTTGCATGGTCTTCATGTTATTGTTTAAACTGCATAAAATGTTAATTCTATTGACAATCAGTTGTTTACTTTGTGTTCTGACCAACCTTGAATTGTCAAAAATGGTCACATCGAATACTATCTTACAGTTTCCTACATATGTTGAACATAACTTAAACATCTTGGGTTATTTTGATTTACAATCTCACTCACTGGGAGGTGCTCTACTTGAAGAGAGAGTGTTAGTCTTAGAACATACACATGCGGTGTATCCAAAGTAATTTTATAATTCCATGTAAAACCGATTTCTTTTTAATGATACGTCACATTCATAGCATACACTCATATGTGTATTTGGGTATGTAAGTGCAAGGTTATCAGCATGACATCATTAAAGTAAGAATGGTACTGTTATTATTATTACTTATTATAATCACCAGTAAAACATGTGTGTCATGTACAATATTTAGACGTAAAATGTTTGTTTTGCTTAATTTAGATTTTAACGTACGTGTGATAAAAAATCGTTATAAAAAAGGAAAGGCAAAAATATTTGTGTAAGTAATATGAAAACAGATGCCCACATAGGAGCAGCTTTTGGATAATGTGATAGCCATCGATAGGATTATTGTTTGAATTTGCGGATGGTGTGCAGTTAGCGAAGAGTTTTTCTCAAAATCGATCGGAATCATCGAAAATTTTTGAGAATTTTCTTGAAGACTGACGTCCATGCTTGGAAACATGAGTTTGTACGATGTATTTTACGTTATTGTTAAAGTACATTGGAAGTTTATGTTTACTAAACTATCACCAATTAATCAAACAAAATTAACCATTTCGCAATGTGATTTGGAAATCATGAAGAAAACATATTGTATTCTCGTAGATGTGCGTGTTCCATTTCAAGCAACATCTATTGATCTGAAGTTGAAAATTTGCCAAAACTACAAACGTTCTGGGGATCATATAAACAAGACTATTGTTTCCTTCAGTATGCACCTTGAATTCGTATTTTTTTCAAGATTATCGCAAAATTAAAAAATAGTTAAAACTTATGCGTCGTAATCTCTTGAAAATTCGTTTCATCAAGAAATGGTAGAATCTAAACATAATTCTAGTCAGGCGCTTGTTAATTATCTACAGTGAATAGAAAGTCAAAGCTGAACAAATGCATTATTAATTGGATTTACAAATTGATATTGTACCTATGTATATATCTTATGCTCGTAGCTTACCTAAAAGTATTACAAATCTAAACTATAACGTTTTTATTATAATCCAAGTAAGCTAGGCGCGATTTCACCGTTTCACCTCAACTCAACAAAACTGCGTCGACGGAAATTTCACGAAACACTGACCGGAGAACACAGACATATTTTTCCAAGCAAGACATGCAAGTGTAGACAACAGAGACAGAGATATCGGCGGCGGCATCGGTCGGCCACGGTTTTCCTTGCCGCTTTATAGCGATGACGTAGTCGACAAGGTTGTGTTGAATGTCAGACTATTTATGATTATGTACCACTCTCCTCGCCACCTTCCAACTACTTGATCGATATCGCAATTACTTCGCGGTCGCCGCCGCCCGGTGGACGACTCTCCACTGTTATTACACTGGAGTGGATAATAATTAGATCTTCACATAGTGGCCTGGGATGGAAGCTGTCAGAGAATCCACTCGAACGAATAGATTGTCTGGGGGATGACGTGTGACACCAATTGTACAAACGGATAACTGATTGCTCTACGAAGTTGGACACTGGACCAATAAACCGACGATGATGTATTGTAAACCGCAAAAGTTTCAACTTCCTTAATCAGCAATGACAGGACCTTTGAGCAGGTCTTATGTTGCTGTAGAGATCTTGTTGACTTTCGAACAGGAAATGGCAGAGATTCAGCATCAGGAACTGGGACGATGGAGATTGGTTATACCAAAATTCTGCAAGAAGTAGTAGTTAGGCATCACTTGAAGAGGGTTATCAGTCCAAATAGGTAGATGAGATAGTCGAAATCAATAGGGTATCATGGAACGACTTATCCAGTATCAATTTGATATTATGGTTTAAGAACACGTTTGAGGCAAGGCCAATCGTAAAGAATACGTCTATTGTGGACAGATAAACTAAATATGGCAAACTGCCTCGGCGTCTCCAAAGGCTGTCTGCCCCCCCATTCGTTTCGAATCGGTAAGAGCTCTCCAGGATACACAAGAGGTATTTGTTCCGGCTCGCCTTGCCACGAGCCTGTTCGTCCTCAGACGTATTCGTACCTCTAGCGGAATATGTTCAGCTTTAGACTTTGAGATATTCTTTTATAGATATCTCGTTGTGAGAGAAGATGTTTCACCTCGAGAGCACGTCTGGACTCATCAGTAGAGCTGACGACGTGTTCTCTGCCTTACACATCTAGAGACCTGTGGGGTTTGTGACGCGAACTGGCGCGAGACAGACGGGTCGTTACAGGACTCCCCGTCCAGTTTCGACGAGGTCGAAGGAGAAGAGGCGATACGGAAGATGTCGAGTCGGAAGGCGAGAAGGGCGAAGTTGAGAAGTCGTCATTGATCTCCGAATTCTTCACACTCTTTTTTGAGAAACACGGGGTGCGTTGTCAAGAGACGTGGGGCGTGTTGCCGTGCGTCTGTGCGATGATCGGCGAGATTTGAGAAGTTTGAGCGAGTTGGGTTCATGGTATTGGCAGCGTTTGTGTGTTCCCAGAGTGAAGGATGCGGATATAGTAGGGAGACTTCGTTTTTTGTTCATTGTTGGGATCACCAATGTAGACTTCTCGTTGTCTACTGAAAAGTGAGAAAAGGTGTTTCGTCCCGAGAGCACGCCTGGACTCATCAGTAAGACTGACGACGTGCTCTCTGCCTTAGACATTTGAAGACGTGTGGGGTGTGTGACGCGAAGTGGCGTGAGACAGACGGATCGCTACACTATGAATAAGTATGACGCGCCAAAGGATGATTGAGTTTCTTCAATTTAGACAGGATTGTCCTATTCCAAATTCAATATGATATTTCAAAGATTAAGAATCGCCACTCAGACATCTCTCGTGAAAGTCAACGATTCATTTCTGAAATTGGCAAGGTTCGGAATGGTTCCAAGAAAGATTGGCAATCAGATCCTTACTAAGATTACTCTGTAAACTCATCTAGGTATACCATCATCATAAGGTCGTCAGTGAGTCTATGACTGGTTGGACACGCACCTCCACTCCTTCCTATCCTGAGCTAATCTTCGCATTTCCCTATAACTAGAACAACTCATATCTTTAACTATTTGCAAACAGTAATTAAATCTAGGTCTACCTCTACCCCTTCTAACTTCCGCTTTCGCCTATAATATGCCTCTGACTAGACCTTCATGCCTGAGAAGGTGTCCTTCCTAATATTTACTTCTCGTTACAGCCCCATCTCTATAACTGCCTGTTGCTCTTTATACGAAATTTACAGTCCTTTCGTTTACTCTTAAAAGATATCGATAATCAGTTCTCCAATAGGACGGCAGTTTACGATCTCAAGAATATTCAAGAATTTGGAGATAACTATATAAAAAGTTGATGGTACGAATATGGAAGGATCTATAAGGTTAAGTAGACCCATCTACACAATGGCTTACGTTCTATTTCAAGAAGTATTATGAAAACAACTTCTGTTATGAGCTCATTAGTTTCATCTCAAACTTTTTAACTTAACATTATACAATTGTCTCTCCTTCTTGTCTGAACAACTAAAATACAGTGTACAGGTGGGTATCCTCTGTTAATTCGTACGAAAGTTAATTACATTTCGAATGGAAGTAAATTTTGCATGAAAGATGTAGCCCAGTTCTCTGTTCGTCATAACGGAAAAAGTTAATTTCGCTAATGCTTACAAAAAGCGATTTCTATTATTCAACTTCGGAAGAATACAAATTCGGTCTTGGCGACATAATAAGTCCTTGTCGTGGCTGAAATATTTTCCGTTCCTAACGAAATCGCGATCGTTGATTTAACTGAATCAATCAGATGTCATTTTGAACGAACGCGAACGGCTTATTCTTCCGCCTAACACGGGCTGAGCTGATGCAATGTAGGCGATGTGCAGACGAAGACTTACCGATCGCAATTTCCCTTCGTCGGCTTTTTCCGGTCTATTGCGAGCCTTATGCTGAGTTTTACAGAAATGCACATTAATTGGGTCCCTTGATACACTTTACCAAAGGAGAACTAGGAATCGAATCGGAAAAAAAATTAAGTACGCGGGCGCATTCCGAATGTCGACTGTGGCTTATGGTAAAGCTACCTTGGACCGAAGCAACGTTTATCGGTGGTACAAAATGTTCTCAGAGGGCCAAGAAGATGTGAACGACGAAGAGCGTGCTGGACGCCCGAACACGTCAACCACAGACGAAAACATTGATGAAGTTGAGAAAATAGTATTGACGAATTGTCGAATCACGTTAGAGAAGTTGTTGAGGACCTAAACATATCCATTGGGTTCTACCATTCGATTTTTACCAATGATTTGGTCATGAAACGGGTCGTCGCGAAATTCGTACCAAAATTGCTGAATTTTGACCAAAAACAGCATCCCATTAACATTGCTAAGGAGCTGTTGGACTCTATCCGCGACGACCCAAATTTGTTCTAGAGGATGATAATTGGTGACGAATCATGTGTTTGTGATTCTCATGTAGAAACTAAAGCTCAATCATCCCAATGGAAGCTGACGAAAAAAGCGCGCCAAGTCAGGTCAATTTTCAGTTTTCTTCGACTGCAGGGGCGTGGTGCATCATGAGTTCTTGTTACAGGGTAGAATGGTCAATAAGGACCTGCAAGTTATGCACAATTTGTGCGAAGTGAACTTTTGCATCATGATAAGATTGAACAAATTTTTGGTCAAAAACAACACACTAATAATGCCACAGTCACCGTATTCCCTAGATCTGGCCCCCTGTGTTCCCGGAACTGAAGAGGCTCATGAAAGGATCACGTTACGCTACGACTGAGGATATAAAGGCGGTATCGAAGGAGGAGCTGAACAAGATGACAAAAAATGATCCCAAAATACGGTCAAGTGTTGAGAATTCATATAAGCTTAATTAACGAAACTCTGATTAGGAAAAACAAAAGAAAACTGTAATACAAAAGAGAGTCGATATGTTTGATATTTTCTCTACATTGTCTTTTCTCCATTTAATTGGAGCTTTTCGTGGTATCGAGTTTTCGTGGAATTTGATATCGCTGAAGAGCAATTGAGTAGGAATCATATTTATGTAGGTAGATATAGTGAATCGATTCTTTTCGTATTTGGTTTTATGTGATGACAAAGATTCCATTCGAGTCCCAGGGACCAGTTAACGTGTAGCTTTGTACTGAATCCTCGTCTTCGCTGTCGTTCCTGTATGAATATCTGATTTAAATAAAATATTGCATTGGAAGAAGGACGGTTTCCTGACGACTTATGAACGGCTTTACATTATACGAACTGCGGCAGTCACTTTATCTAGACAAAGAACTAAGGACAGAGATGGATATATGTATGTATAGGCGATGTGAATTCTTTGCTGGGGTCATTTTGTAGATTTTTGATTTTGGCCTTCCATAAAGGGTTTATAGGATATGACGGAAATGTTGCATTTATGGATTTACGTAACCAAAGTGAAAATATCTTTGCTGACATTTTGGTAATATTTACTGTTCTCTGTGTGAACACTTTTGACACCACCATGATCCATCATGGGGATTTCAATCCGACAATCCAGTTTCTTCATACTTTTTCTTGTTTTGAAGCTCTGCACTCCGTCATTATCATAAGGTCAGTCCTAAGACTGGTTGGACCCGAACCTCCAATCTTTCCTATCATGAGTTAATCTTCGGATTTCCCCAAAACTATAACAACCAATATCCTTAACTATTTGAGGACAGTAATCTAATCTAGGTCTACCTCTACTCCTCCTAACTCCCGTTTCTGTCTCTATTATGTCTCTGAATAGACCTTCATGTCCTACCAACCTATCTCTCCTATTTCTTATTGACTTCCATTGAGTCCTCTGTTCTCCTATTCTTTCTAATACCTACCTCTTCATTTTTAACCTTCTCTATCCATCTTCTTCTAATTTTTCGTCACCTACATTCTCATTATAAATTGAAGATTTCAAAATGAGATATATGAAAGAAAGTATACATTTAATGATATTAAAACAGGATAGTGTAGTATTTACAGCATTTCTTCTGTATTTGCAGTGTATACTCAATAATTTTTTATCAAACTCTCAATCTACAGCTGTTTATCAAAAAAGAAAGTTGTGTATCAAAGTGGACTAATGTATGTATCTACAAAACGATGAAAGTGTGGTAATTTGTTTACAAAAACTATTAAACGAGTATTTAGAACAACAACAACAAAATGGAAAGAAGAAACGGAGCGATTTTAAATGCTGACGTATTTAAGCACTTGATAATATGCAAATTAACGTGAATTGAATAAATGCGCTAGGGAATTAAGGAAAACGTTGGGTGGAAATGTATGAGATGCAGCAATCAATTCTAGCCGTGGAGGAAATTACGTCGTCATGAGGAAAACTGCAGCAGTAATGAAAATTTTGGAATTTTGTTTTAATATCTTCGATAAGTAGACTCGACTTCAACAAATTAATTAAACGAAAATAATGGGCTTGGAATCTTGTCCAGACTTGAACACGAGATGAAAATGGATCCATCCACTTTCTGGTAGTAAATCGTGTTGCAATTACATTTTTCTAAGCCGGTTTCTATAAAGAAACATTCCTTGCATATAATTAGGTACATTTATTCCAATTTGGGTTATTGGTGAATGTGTTTTGCGTGAATACATTACTGCAAACACTATTCTTAACGTCAATGTCATAAATAAACGAATGGATGACTCACAGATGTCGCCTCTGTTCAGATTCCTTACAAAATTGGTTGTATACGTACAATTGGAATCATGAAATGTAAAATGTAACTTTTTTTAATTCTTCAACGTTTATGATCAATATTAAATTCGACTGATGGACCAGAATGAATATCCCATGTGTTTTCGACAGAGGTGTACTAGGGATAATTACACTATAAGCTTTATTTGGCAACATGCCTATGGTATCTGGTACAAAAACGTACTACATTTTTAATGTCCCATATAAAGCAAGTTTATGGTTTTTCAAATTTTGTTCGTGGAACATAAACTGCTAACGGCGCCGCATCCATTTATGCACATTTTTTCTTTACAGGGACGCACGCCATTTAAAATCGACCGATCAGACTTGATCGCATACTTAATCAAGTATAAAAACGATGTTTTGATGGGTTCTCTATTTATGGGTGGACTTTATTAATTCTAAAAAATAACGGGCACATGTGCGAGGTTGATTTATGTATCGAGAGTTCCGAAACCTTATCAAAATTTTTTAAGTAGAACGAATTTGAATATTAATAAATAGCGCAATCATAATAGTGACTGTAATTGTTTTTGGATACTTAAAGGACAAAACAGTACTTATTGTGTGAAGATAAGAAAAAGGGAATATAAAGACAGGAGACAAAGATTGAAGAAATGGCTGATTTTCGGTATCTAGAAAGACAGATAACTCAGGATGGAAGAAGCAGTAGAGATATAAGACAGAGAATAGCGTAGGGTCGAGTCGTCTTCAGTTAAAAGAAGTCACTTCTGTGCTCTCGAACTGTTAATTTAGAAATTCTAAAAACATTATTAAGGGTACATGTCTGGAGCGCGGTGTTGTACGTTGAAGGAACAAGATAACTGAGGACTCTATGGAACTCAATAAGAAATAGGCGAGATAGGTTGGTAGGACACCTTCTTAGGCATGAAGGGCTAGTAAGAGACGTATTAGGAGCAGATGTAAGAGTAGTTGAGGTAGACTCAAATTAGACTACTGTTCACAAATAGTTATGGATGTGGGATGTTCAGTTTTAGGGAAATGCTAAAATTAACTTAGGATAGGAACGAGTGGAGGTGCGTGTCCAACCGGTCTTAGGACTGACGACCTTTTGATGATGGAATATTTAGTATATTTTTTAATGTGATGGAAACACATTTTAATCACGTCTACTTGCACCTTGGAGAACAAGAAATGGATGGTCTTAAAGGTGGAAAAACAATTCCAAAACGAATTTTGGAAATCCCAAAATTAATGGGGTTAATTTGGTTAGGGTTACATAGGTAATTTATATTTATTGATTTTCCATTAAGTTTTGCCTTTTCAATATATTGTACTTTTTGAAGATTAGGCTTAGTAAAAGGCAATTATCCGTAGTTAGATGAGTTCCCCTAAAAATTTCAAAATTCTCTGCTTATATTAATGTATCCCTTTATACTTTTAAACATTTTTCATTTGAAGTTGCGGGGAAAATTGGTTGAAAAATCCAGACAGGCGAACAGATGAGTTTATAAAATCAGTAAAATATTTATTTGTATTAATAAACATCTGTTGGGATGTGTATTAAAGCGTACTGAAATTCGCAACAAATGTGAAAATTGCAACTAACGAATGGAAAATCATTATCAAGCATCAGAAGTAAAGTAATAATAATGCAGCTGTGAGCTGTGTGCAAAAGTTTTAACGTTTGATAGAAACTTTACCTCCACAGTCAACTGAAATTATTATTAATGGGAGTACGTTATGCCTACTACTGGGGTAGTATTATCCCATTGGCAATTTATGTTATTCCAATAAAGCGGATTTTCTCTTTATCCCAGATCAATTGAACCATTTTTTGAGGACTTATACGCTATAGAATCAATTTGCAAAACAAATATTTTATTACAAGGATTTATTACTCCTTCTGAATGTTTTAATTTCTAGAAGGATAGTTAGATAAAAATTAGCAGTCATTACCCTAAGTTAATGATGTATCCTTCGTCTAAAATTAATATTGACTGATGAATAAAGACAAGATTGTCCCATTGATTATCTTTAATAGATAGATAGATAATAGCTTTATTGTTATTCTATTTACATTAGATCTGTGTGTTCTTCTGTCTTCTCGTTTCGATGTGTCAATATCGTGCCCTACGTTTTTTCCCCTTTCCCTCTCCTTCTTTTTCCTTGTTCGTATTATATTCCACATCCTTAAGTATTGCANATGTATCCTTCGTCTAAAATTAATATTGACTGATGAATAAAGACAAGATTGTCCCATTGATTATCTTTAATAGATAGATAGATAATAGCTTTATTAATTATTAATATTGTTATACTTATTTACATTAGATGCAGGTGTGTGTGTGTGGCGTCATCTAACGTAGGGATGTATTACTAACCATCTAACATTGCCCTACGGTGTTCTGACAAGGTTTAACTTTGTATTCGCGAAAAGTTGGTTTTACGTCTTGTTTAGTTAATTTGAATAGGTCAAGTATTTCTGAGTTAACTTTATTTTTAAAGAAAGTCTCTAGCAATTCTATACAAAGCGAATATGACGTTAATAGGACGTTGTCGCTCCAGGCGGACGCTTGTGGAACATAACGAGAATAAGAGGAAAATCGAGTTAGATAGAGAGGAAGGGAAGAAAAGCGAGAAGTTATAACGATGCAAATATAATATACATAGTTTGGAATATTTTACAAGGACTGATCCGTGCTTATTTTGCCAAACGATTTTGCGAATACTATTCGGAGAACGCGTAATGCCGTGAGCTTGTTGGGAAAAATAAAAAAGAAAAAGTTCATACGATTTTATGATCGTTTAAATTTAATGAAATCGTTTACCAACGTTGTTGCTCAGATTGTTCCGGATAAATCTTCAGACTCAATATTTTTGAAGTCGATTTGTAATATGCATCATTCACCTACAATAAGTTGTGCTTTTTTCTAAATAATAAGCATAATCCAGAACAGAAGACATATATTTTGATTTTATTGAATAGTTAGGTTCTGGTAAGTTAAGGATATTCAAAATATCAACGAGGGAATGAACTACTGTTATTATTGATTGATAAGGGATGATGTCCAATATACAATGACTGTGGATAACAAGATTGCCATCATTTCTTGAAAACCTCTTTAATTCTGCATGACCTTATGAAAATGAAGGTGGAATTTCAAGTGGATAACTTTGTATATTGTGCAATGTGGAAATTCCCGCGGAATACTCATTTGGATAATGTAAGAAACTCAGTAGATCCTTTGGAAGGGATCAAGATGGAATTAAGGTTATACGTTTTAAAGAATCATTGGATCTCAGTTCTGGAATTGTATCCAAACCCAAATCTGTTGATGTGGATGTGCTTTATCTGTTGCATGTGAGGCCCATGTCTGTTCTACTCATTTTAAATTATTCAAATTTGCTGAGGGCCCTGAATTCTCTTACTTTCACCAAGAGATTTATTACCCAAAGTTGGGTCAAATCACCTGCTCTTTCATCCATGTAAAGCTTTATCTGATTTTAAAGTGTCGACGCTTCCAGCAGAGTTGCCCAATACACTTAGCCGGCGCACTTTCGGAACTGTTTCCCCTTTTCACTTTAGCAAACGTTGTTTGACGTGCTTTCGGGGAAATCCTGGGAACGGCTCGTTTCGCGTTCGTTCGCAGAAACAAATAGAATGGAACTAACAGGGAGTACTGCCGAACGTTCGTGTGTGCTGCGCGCAGCGTGAAGTCGGCAATGCTAGCGGAAGCTTTCATTTTATAAAGATTAAGTGCGGCCAGGCCGTACAGCAACCTCTTTAACCCCTTCGGTCGTAAACTACATTGTCGGATTAAGAGCTCTGGTTGATACGTCGCAGCAGGAGCGACGGCGGGCGTCGCAAATACGGACGCGTAAAATGTTTTTACTTATATATGGATGCAATGTCGACGTCCTGGGTCTTTTGCTCCTCTAAATTGGCGCAGTCTCCTTCTTTATTTATATTGTCACCTACCTGGTCTGTCCAACAAATGTGCGAATTGAGAATGTCGGTAAGAAAATTTAGCATCGTCAATGTTTACTTTTCAGTTGTGACGATGTACTTGGCCTATCTTCGCTTCTGTTGTTCAAGATATCCTTAGAAGTTGTTGCTTCTACTTTCATCGTTTGCATATCCTCCTTTTTATATTGAAGAAACAAAGAGAAATTGCAGGGAGCTTAAGTCGCAGGATAAACAAGGAGGGATTCCCAGTGTGATGATCGAATTATGGACCAGAAACTCGCGGATAATTACTGTTGAATGTATACGTACATTGTCGTGACTCGTGACGCTGCATCCATCCTTTACCACTTTACAGATTTGATCATATACTTACTCATTTACTGTTTGGACCTTCAGAGAATAATTCATGGCAGGCATCGTCTCTAAATAAGAAAGGAGTAGCATAACTTTTGATTCTCAATCCCGTTCATCATTTTTTTTTTGTTTCAATTGTTTACTCGTAGAACCAGGATTCAGAATCAATTTAAAAGGGATGTTTTCTTTAGTGTGCTATCTTCATAAACTGTTGTCAATATTTTATCACTTACTTGAGGCCTTTGGCCAAGTTTCACCAAAAATTTGATGTTGAGTTATTACCCATCTGCTGATCAATCCTTATCGTAGATATAAATAGGAATTGCACCATAAAGAATGTCGCTCATCTAGCTGTACTCTTCCCCTAACGGTCCAACGGTCCCTGATGCTTGAGTGGTTCCCTCATTGGAAATAAACCTAATCCTAGAAGCTCAATGCAGTTTTTATTGAACAGACTTTCTTTATGTAATGGGAGGAGTTGTCGCTAACAATTTCAAAATAACAAAGCACTTGTTGAGGTTATACAATTGAAATCAAACGTTTCTTATGTTATTAAGGAACTTTTCTAAAGGTAGATGTATAAAAAAATTTAATTCTATTAAAATTACAGATGCATAATAGAAAAAAAGGCTTTGCTGTTCTTTACTCAAATAAATCTAATCGTTTGGCAACAGGTTCCCTGACGACAACAAAACCTTCAGTATTTTCAAATGTTTGAGGAGACGAAAGGGTTGTAGGTGGTAGGTTCGTACAAAATAGAGTTGTTCAGTTTCATCTAGTGCGATTTGTCTTAAAAGATCGTGTGTCCGGCAGGACGGTACTGACAGATTAGTCCGTTGTGAGTTTTGTTTCTTTGCAGCAAAAGCTTTCGCTAGTAACTTTGTTTCTCCCTATCATTTCCCTTCTTTGTCTTCTCTCTGGTAAAGGTTTTAGAGCTTTGAGGCAGCCGGCGGCTAGGAGAAGACATGCGCCCGAAATGGCGCGGCTTCGCTGGGTGTCGTCGCGACGGGCGGCGAAAGTTAGTCGTCGCAGGATCAGCCTGGACGTCAACGCTCCTGCTGCGCGTCAGTCACCGCGTTCTCCCGTAGGACTACCGTGCCCTAGCACGAATCCTGTCGAGTCACTGTCGGATCAGAAAGTTCCTGGCCGCCTATTCTCGGACTTTACATCCTAGTGGATGGGAACAGGCTCTGGTCATTTTTATGTGTAGATAAAGAGTGCGGCTCATTTCGAGATCAAAGGGCTTGTTTAAAGTGAAGCGCCTTCTGTCAGTTTACTACTTTCTGTCTACTTTATAGACAAGGAAAAAGTTTAGAGAAAGTCCTTTGAACCTCTCGGTACTTTTTGAAAACGGTAAGCGTTATTTGGAGTATCTCATTTTGCTTTATTGACTTTAAGGACATCTTCCTAAACAGTGCTGTAAGTGAACTGTTTCAAATTAAAAAAATTGTTTTAGAATAACGAAATGATTGCCAGATTAGACAAAGTTTGGAAAACTCAATTTTACCTTGATGAAATGAGCTAGCTGTCGGAGCTTTTCCTATTTACATATTTGTTTCATGTTTGATGCCTTTATTTTAAAAGTATGACATTCAATTTTCCGAATTTCCAAACAATTATTTTTTCTAAAAAAAACATTGCTGCCTTTGGTTCCATGTATATTTATTTGGATGTTTGGATAAAAGCTAATTTTGATCTGTGTACATAAAAAGCTTTTATACAGAAAATTAAAATTCAGTTTTAATTTGTATCTATCTCCCTCTTGTAGAAAAACACCGAGTTATTAAATAACAATTTCCTTTTATATTAATAAAAAAATTAATGAAAAATTAAGCTAGAAAACGTTTGCTTCCGTAATGTAATCAATATTTTTTAGGGCGAAGAAGTTGTTCTCGATTTGGAAGAGATTTAAATTGAATTTAAGTCAGTTTATAAGGAACGGATTTATTCAGTTACTGGGCAAAGTATTAAGAAGTATTTATCATTACTTGTAACAAATACAACAAACTTTAACAATTTCGGATTACTTAGTCAAACTTTTCGAATGGAATTTTGAAATTTTAAATAAATCCATTTTCCTAAATACCATTCGTAATTCGCTGTAATTAAAAAGTAATTTATCAAGCTCGCCCATACAATTTTATAAAGTAAACTTCAATTCTATGAAAGACTAAACCAACAGGAAGGAAAGGACGGAGAAAATGCTGTTAATTATATTACCCTTCCGGGAGGGAGAATCTACATCTAAGTAAGCTGTTATCGATCCAGTCCCTATTATAAATATATGGGAAGACGTAGACATCATCCCTGTTAATTGCTTTGTCTTACAATTGAGTCGTGCCTTTATCATTGATTTAAAATAATAATACAAACAAAAAGAAATGTAAGAGATTAAGGTTCTAAATCTTGTACGTTTCTAGAAAGCAGTTCATATAGAGATTTGGTATTGCGGCCATAGCAACAATATTTGTTCAAAATATTAACCCTTCTGATTGTTGAAGCTGGAGAAAATTGGTAAATGGGACTTAGTTTCATTGTGAAAAAGGAAAGTGAGGTTAGAGGGTGTTAAAGAGATAGAACCATTGGGAATGATTAGTTATTACAGAAACGTTTAAGTTTGTCTATCAAATATCCATGCACAGCAAATATTTAACAGAATTGTTCCATGTTTGTCGCAGAACATTGAAGCGCAAATTTAATCAGGCAATTTTTGATAAGGAAAATTTAATGTATTCTTCATTTCTTTCTTGAATTTGGAATTGTGTAGAATAATCGAAGCCATTAGGATTAAAAGTTGTTTATCTTAGATAATAGAATCTTTAGGCAGTAGAAGATTCGAATGTTTCCTGTCAGTGAGTTATTATTATTCAGTTTATTGATCATAATAAAATCCCCATTCTATCCATAGTATTCAAGGCAATTAAAAAAAAATCGGAAAATTACCTACAGATTACCTTCTGCCTTGTTATTATTTTGTAATTCATTTGAATAAATATATTTGTCTATATCTGAGTCGCTCATATCATACTTTGGCTGCTTGTAATTTATTGACTCTCTAAAATCAATGTCAAGGACAGATCCAATGTTTTTCTGATCGGGAACAGAAACTGGTCTTCTGAGGCAGTTTTTATATTTGACGTCTGATGTTTCTCTCTTTTAATAATTAAAAAGAAAAAAAACAAGCAGTTTCTTTTCACCGAAGTTCTACCCCTCAACACAAACTGATTACATTTTTCCTTATTAAAGAAGTTGAAATGGATTTGTTAAAAGCTATTTACGTTTAAAGAAATTTATCACTGGCGATATAGCGAAACATTAGGAACTAATTGCAATTACAGAATTCTTTTTCTCCCTTTGATGACGCTTGTTACGTTCGATGCGTTTTGACGAGAGCTCCTCTCTTATCTTTTTTGTTCGAGTCGGTAAAATTGGCGTCAAAACGCATGTAGTCTTCAATTAAGTACCTCACGAGATCAACGACGAGGGTCCTTGAGAATTGTCAGACACTTCATGAAGAAAAATCTGACCTAGAATGTAATCGCGATCCTTGAACCTCTCAAGACTTCAATTAAATGCCAGTCTAGTTCCGCACTGATGGCTGTAACTAGCTGAAGGATACCCTAATGAAAAACCCGTATGAGTTTTTATTGCTCGTCTACAGTTGTAGAAGCCGTCCAACTCTTTCCCAAAATTGCGAATTCAATGTTTAATTAATGTGTAGCTAACTTCTCATCCAGTTAGCCCTTTTGATAAATGATTCACTTGCAATATTTGTTCACAACGAGGAATTTTTGTCTGCGATTGAAGGTGCTCACCTTGTTTGAAAAATGTTTCATGAGATTGTTTTTCAAATTTTAATATATTTTTCTTGGAATCTATTGAAAAATATAGTGTTCTTGGTAGTTCAAATGCATCAGTTCTTTCAGGTTGCGGTCTTTCGTCATGTTTTCATATTCGACGTTATACTTCTGAGGTCTTAGTTTAGCTCTTCAGAGTTCAGAGTTTTGGAGGTAATTACGTTAAACGCTAGTGCTTTATAATTACTTTTATAATTACCTTCAAGAATTATATAAACAATGACCTGTGACGTATCGATAGCGGTGAAAGTTGACTACACAATTTTACTAATTTTCGGTAAAATGAACGAATAATAACCGTCTCTAGTAGCCGTGATCGTCTAGTGGTTAGGACCCTACGTTGTGGCCGTAGTAACCCAGGTTCGAATCCTGGTCACGGCAACGTTCTCGAAACGTTGTCACGGAAGAGACAATTTTTTAATTTTTTTTAAACTAATTTGAGCTCTTTATTCTTACTTTATTATGATCAAGTAGGTACGTTTAAGCAAAAAATGTAACTGGATTTTCAGCAGATGCTTTTTGAATTTCGCTCATAATTGATTTGGTCGTCAGTTGCTGAAGATTTCTATCCAATTCTTTTAGGATTGGTTATAATTATCATAAGGTCGTCAGCCCTAAGTGTAGTTGGACACGCACCTCCATTCCTTTCTATCCAGAGCTGATCTTCGCATTTCCATAAAACCAGAACATCCCACATCCTTAACTTTTTCTAGGTTTATCTTTACTCCTCTTAAGTCCTGTTTCTACCTCTAATTCTCTAATTTCCCTACTTGCTTCATTGTTCTAACAGTCCACGTTCCGACTCGTGAAATATTGCACCTTTCCCTATTGCATTTATTGATGACATCCCCGAGGTAGTCCCCGCGCGGATATCCCAATAGGGGACTAGTTTACATCCGGAGTGCTTTACCCTAGAGGACGCCATATTTGAGTTTGGTGTAGTTTTCGTGGGATATCATAATATGGTGGTTTCCTGTTGCTTTCCATATCGCAGTATTGTGCATTAGAGTGCCATACCGATACTCATGATCTCTGCCACCATGAGTATTGAAAGAGATGCTGCCCTCCTTCAGGGACTTGTCTTAGTTTGAGTTTTCTTTAAGAACCCCTCCATTATGGTTAAACCTAAGGTCTAGTTCCCTAAATCATCAAAACTCGCAAGCCGATGTACCACAGCTTCGTCAAGATTCTTGTCTTTTCCTGTCTCAAATTAGAAATGTATTCATTGTCATCCTAGAGTCACCTGAAGAATAATCTATATGTAGGTCTTCTTCTGCCTGCCACCCTTTACTCGTCCTTCTATTTCTAACATTATTTTTCCGTAGCGCCATGTGTTCTTTGCACTTCTTATTACCTACCTTAGCATTTCTAGTCTTTTATATCCACAGTGTTACATATTAATCGTTCGGAAAATATCATTAGTATACTTTGAAGATTTGAAACTGTTAACTAATTAAGCAACTTTATGATGGAGTGAGATTGAAAAAACCAGAATCGATTGGTTAATAGTCCCAGTAATTCGGTTATTCTAAATACATTTGATACATCGAAACGGAATGCTGAAAATGAAAATGTACCTCTAAGTGTTGAATGTCGCTCATAGAAATTATGCAATATATTGCGTTGATGTATATGTAAAATTGTAGACATTCCTTGATTTCTCCCTAGTTTAACAGTGCTGTTATTAATTAAACGTTTCGTATTATACAGTTATTTGCTCAGAGTGTGTATAGATAATTATTACTGCTAACAATTATTTTCATCAAAGTTCATTTGTACCCCCTCCCACTCCACATCGCTGTGGCAATGTGTACTTGCTGTGGAAAATTAAATAGTGCTGAACGCGTTCCTGCCCCTTTCCATCCTTCACCATCGTCTGCGGCACATTTCATTCCATTCGATTCCGGAACTGAAACGTATCAGCTCACTTCCGATCATTACGCGCGTTGTCAATGCTCTATGCACACCAACCTGACGTAATTATCTCATTACAGAAACTCGGGTTCCTGCTTTTATACACACAGGTACATACACACATACATACGTAAGTATATACGAATGTTTTCATATATCATTAAATCCATGTACCTATAATATCCGCGAATGTTCATTTGGAATAAACGGAAATGGATGCCTTATTCGTTTGAGGCGACTGCGTATGTTATTTAATGCAAACTAGTGTATGATGTGTTGTATAACAGCATTGGTAGTTTAAGATTGCAGATTGGGTTGCCTAATACATACTTTATTACTCTGAAGCGGTCTATAGTTCGACAGGTATACTTCATTTACTTTCTCTAGCGATCGATTTGCCCCTTCCAATGTCATGGATGCGCGCTGGCAAAATCGTAGGTAGGGAGAAAAAAGCTCGTTATACTCTCGACTCTTGTTCATTAAACATACTTTTTCATACAGTACCTGCCAAAAGTTTAGTTCAATCATGAATAGTAGTGCGAGTCAAAAACAAGCGTTAAACCCTTTAATTTGTCTTCTAATATAAATAAACATCTCGTTGATATTTTCAGTAGTAAATGGTACCAATAACAGCACATTTGAGCAATGCAATTGTAGTGGATAAAATGGACAATTTTTCCGTGCAGTACTGTACGGATTATATGCTCCTCACCGGTTAAGAGAGTTGTCTCCTTCCTTTTCAGGCCTAGTGCTGTTCTTTTCTACTTTGCGCCGGTCAAACTGAAGGTCACATCGCTACTGAAAGTAAACGAAGTATAACTGAATTCGCAAAATTCGATAAGTGATAAGAAAATTATTCTTCGTTTGTTAAAATTTTGAAGTGAGATGGATAACATTTTTGTTTATTATGAGAAAAGCGGGTTCTGCTTTGTCGAAACAATCTCCGAATTTATTATATCAAATAACTTGATTATGTTTCAGTTTGCTCGTTCTACAGCTAAGCACATTCCGGGTATAGGTAGGCTGGGGTGTTTGATTGTGATGATGTCGTTTTAATGAATCATCGGGGTTGAAAGTAAATTTGCTTTTGAAAATGAATTTTCTTTCCCTTCTAAGTTTTTAATATTATTTTAGTTACGATTATGAGGGAGTAAGCAAACTTTTTATTTGGGGTATCTGTATATTATGGGGTGGATTCTTATGTAATTCAAAAGGGTTGGCTTTTTTTGAGATTAGGTGTTGATTTTCTAATACTTACGTAATAAGGAGCACTTAAAATTACTAGATTACGTATGACAGCTGTCACTAGTGGGACAAATTACACATTAGACCCTTTTAAAGCACTCCATACCACATTAATGCCGTAATGGGCATGAAGCTGTGGTTTTTTCGTCGCAGCGACCGTCGATTAATCATAATCGCATTATCGCGAAAGTGCGCCGCAACGATGGAGACATTTGAATTTTCGGGGGTTTTACCCAAATCATCGATTACGACCTACCCTCACTTTTCCAAGTGATTTAGTTAAAATTTACGACAGGATCAAGTGGAGATATTAAACTTGTCATTTTTTATAAGTTTATTCTCGATATCTACTTATAAATATTGAATTTGGTAGCTGCAGAAGTGAAGAAAGAGGGTGGAAAAATAAATTTACTTCTAAAGTTATTTACGACGTTATAAAATTATTTATAACGGAAAATTTCTCTACTAGGGTTATTTTGGTCGTCAATTTTAAATATTGTAGTGTTAGGTATCTATGTCTGGAATACGGGTTGTGGTGTAGGATTGAAAACGTCCAGTTGTCTATTTCGCGAATCCCTCCTGTCACTGTTTGGGAATAAAAAAAAATTAAAGCACGCTCTGCTGGCCTGTAAAAAAGTTTGATAAGGGTCAGCTGTCTGGAAAGTTGAAGAAATATTTTCCAAAAAATAAATCACTTAATAAAACTGCTTATATCCTCATACTGGTATGCAAGGGAAGAAAAAGTAGGGAAAGAGCGAATGTAAAAGGTAGGAGACGAAAAATTAGAAGAAGTCGCTGATTTTCGGATTCTAAAGGAAGTCACATAACTAAGGACAGAAGGAACAGTAGAGATATAAAACAGAGGATAAGGTAGGGTCGAGTCACTTCTATGCTCGCGAACGGTTCATTTAGAAATTCGAAAGAGATTGTTAAAGGTATATGTCTGGAGCACGCCGTTGTACGGGTGCGTAAAGAAAAGGTTAGAAGCGTTCAAAAGGTGGTGTTACAAGCTGATGATGAGGATACCGTGGATAGAGAAGGTTAGAAATGAAGAGGTATTAGAAAGAATGGGAGAGCAGAGAACTCTATGGAAGTCAATAAGGAATCGGCGAGATAGGTTGGTAGAACACCTTCTCAGGCGTGAAGGGCTAATAAGGGACATATTAGAAGCAGAAATAGAAGTTAAGTGGAGTAGAGGTAGACCTACATTACGTTACTGTCCACAAATAGTTACTGATATGGGTTGTTCCAGTTCTAAGGGAATGCGAAGATTAACTAATGATAGGAAAGAATGGAAGTGCGTGTCCAACCAGTCTTAGGACTGACGACCTTATGATAGTGATGATGTCTTTAAAGGTGTTGTCTGAAGTGTCAGTTAAAGAAAGAACTATATTTGTTCAAACGCCTTTAATGAATGTTATAATAAATAATTTTTAACGGGTTTAGATCATCATTATGATCATCATCATCATAGGGTCGTCTTCTATGTTCGAAGACCTGCATTTCGTCCTATTCTGGTTTAATCATTTATTTATAATAAAATTTGTATTTAATATTGCAAGTAAGTAATTATATTCCTAAATAAATATGTAAATCATTCGCTCCGTTGTGACATGGTGGGCTAGTTATGTCTCAAACAAACACAAAAATTCGCTTCTTCATGACAATATTTATTAGAAAATTTCCTATAACATCTTCTGCGCAATGTGGTGCCGAACGCCGACCTCGCCGGAAGAGGAAAAGGATTTCCATGCAGAAGTGAAAACGAAACGATAAAATTAATTTCCAGATTTCTCGGTAAAATTTCTGAGTGCGACTCTTTTTAAGTTCCCTACGAAAAGAAAATTTTATTTTGTGAAAAATCTAAATATTGAATCGTTTTCACAATTTACCTCGGGCGCCACCACAAAGAAAACCAATAAAAACAAATAAATTGCCTCGGTGTAACGTAAACAGTGGTTCCTGAATCCATGTGACCAACTGAGAGTTCGAAGTTCCGAACTTAATAATAAGCGATATATTAAAGTAACATTACACCAAATAAACTTACAAAAGCTTCAAAAAACTGTCTTTACTATTAAGTCTGCAGGGATCTATTGGATTCCATACGCCAAACTACAAAAGGGCTCCATATTGGATCCAATAGTAGGAATAACGGATATTAATAGCTATTAAAGACCTATTCAGAGCCCGGGATCACAACCTGACTTTGGGTTTTGTTTTCTTTTTGCGCTGCCAATGACAGAACTTTCGTTTTGTTTTTATTTTCAATCTACGAAGCATGCACCAAATCGGAAACTTTTTTATTATTAACTGCGCCCTTAGGGTTAACGATATTGCCTGTGATATGTGTAATCAATCAGTTTCGATTATCTAGTCGTTTTTCTTGTGAAACTTTTTGAATTATGATCAAATTGTAACTCGAACAGATAGGAAAATCTTTTTGGAACATGATTTTCCTCTTTCGGTTTATGTGATTTTTCGTCCTGTCGCTTTCTATTTGGGATTAAACCACTTTCCTTTTCATACAGTCCTTGGGGAAACCTTCGAGGGTAAGGCGTAACATGATTTTCATCTCTTTGTGACTTGACCTGGTTTTGGTTTTTCATTTAATTCCCATATTCGTGTTATCTCCATATTGACTTATTTTTAATTTGCTTTCTTAACTATGCCAATCACAAAAAAATTATGCGCTGATTGAAGTTGTTCATAAAATAAGCTAAATGAAATTTGGGGGGAGGGGTAATTCACCCGTAGTATACTCTCAAGTGCACATGAAGAATGTGGGTCGCCTGCAGAAATCAAACAGGCGGAGTTTGACACTGCCGCCACTGGTTAAATAGTGATAGACGCGAGATATAAATTGCTGCAACTGATCAGCCCAATTGTTTTAAGCTCATGTGAATGTTACAGGATGTATCAACTTAAATTTTTTGGGAAACCATAAAATGTAGATCCGGGATTATCTACCAGTTGTTACTACGTTTGGAATAGACAATTTTTATTTGTTTGAAATGCTTTGGGTAATCACATTTGACATTTAACATTACATTAACATTCACATACAGGACCTTTTTGTTTGGGTTAATAAACCTTTCACAAATAAAAGTATCTGTGGATTTTTGAGAAGCATGACACATGGGAAATGCTATGAAAGCATCGCATAGCTTTTGTTGGTTTGGAATCAAAGTTTAATTTTGAATAAATTTCCAGTTAAAATGATCAAACGGTATATTTGTTCTACTAATTGGTGGGATTCTGCGAAACAATATTCTTTCTATTTATTTTAGCTGTGTATTTGTACAATTTCTCCCTTTGTAAGCACATGCTTGTATAGATTTATATGTGATGGAGCAGTTGGCGCATGTTTATTCATGTGGATATGTCCATGGCGCGATTTGGAGCAGACAAACAACAAAACAAAAAGAAACGAGACGCGAAATAGAAAAAAATCGCTTTGAAATATTATCGGCAGATCAGTCAGAAACGAAACAGCACGCAATTCGTTTGTTTTACACCTTTCTCGCTTTTCAATTAATTTTCAATTTGGGATCAGATTTGTTGCGACGTGAAAAGTTGGTCGATTTTATAAAAGCAGCTCGCACAATTAGACGCGGGTAGTTTCATGGAAATTGAAACAAAACGTTCACTTGGGAGTAGTCTTGGTTTTTAATTAGATTTATTTTCGGCAGCGTAATTGTTTTCCTATTCTCCAAGTGGATTATCTACTATAGCGTTCTCACACTAGAGCGGTAGGTTCGAGATGTAAAGGAAGAATGCAATTTTCATTAAAGAATAGGAGAACAGAGGATTCTATGGAAGACAACAAGAAATAGGTGATATAGGTTGGTAGGACACCTTCTCAGGCATGAAGGTCTAGTCAGAGACATATGGAAGTTAGGAGGGGTAAAGGTAGACCTAGATTAGATTACTGTTCGCAAATAGTTAAGGATGTGGGTTGTTCTAGTTTTTAGGGAAATGTGAAGATTAATTCAGGATGGGAAAGAGTGGAGGTGCGTGTTCAACCAGTCTTAGGATTGACGATCTTATGATGATGATGTCGCCACTAGTGCATACGTGATGGGCATGTAACCAAATTATCCTAAATTGCCACAGGTGCATCTCGATTTCGGACCCATAAGTCCTCGAGTCATAGGTAGTCTTGCCAAATCACTAGTTAAATGGAAGTTATTTCTCCTTACAAGGAAGATGGTTAATTTTTTGAATATTACTCGTGTTTACCGGGTTACCGGGTTTGTTGGCCGTGATCGTTGAGATTTTACTCCTAACGTTTCGCCTGCAGCTGCAGCAGGCATTTTCAAAGGTAGTTCGCTGCTGGTCTTGCTCGAACGGGACTCTTCACTGACGCGAAACGTTAGGAGTAAAATCCCAAGGACCACGGGCAACAAGCCCGGAAAATACTGGTAATACTGAAGACGCTGGCCGCGAAAGCCTACATTTACACAAAATGATTTACTGTTAGGCAACAGGCAGTATTTCGTCATCTCGTATATCGCATATACGTATAAGTTGCGGATTCAGTTCAGTATTTCAAGTAAATACCTTTGTAAGGCGCTGTCATACGTTAGAAATCTACTGTTAGCAGTAAATATCACGAGGTGGCGGTATATTGACTATTGTTTGGAATTCTAAAAAGTTTATAATTTGACTGTACTGTATAGCTGCTTCACTCTTTAGCGCGAGTATCCTTCCATCACATTAGAGGTGGGCCACCTATTTTCGACGTTTTCTCCCCCAAATACTCCCGTCTGCTCCCAACACTCAACTTTTTTCCAACTCAATCCTCTTCCGACTCCCAACCTTTTCATTTCCTTCCCGGGAATGTATAATGTTCGGGTGTATCTCTACTCGAGGAAGATTTTTAGTCAGTAAATATACTACACTACCTCCTTTCTGGAGGTGTCTTTTGAAGATTTCTCCTCCTCGAGAATAATCTAAGCAAATCTTGTTTATAATTCGTCTAACTAAAAAAGTAACAACATTGTTTCTGTTTTAGAATCATGTGGTGAGAATTTTATTTTCTGTAGCAGTGTTTCTGTTGTTCTTCGCCTAAAATTGAAGCATTTCATTTGCAGTTTTCATCGATTTTACATTTCTGCAAAGGTTCTGCCTTTTGTGCTTTGAAAACCAGGGCGCGCTGCTCTCTCCGGCATTATACACTGTCAGCGTTCAAGTACCAAGATGCATATACCAGATAAATTTGCATAAAAATTGCACGCCGAGACTGGAATTCCTGTAGAGTAATTCCTTTTGTGTTGGCGGTACATTCGAGAGGAGCAGATGTAGGGTGACTACCGCAAATTGTTTTGTATTAAAACTAATTACATTTACGGGGAAGTCCGCGCGGTTAGACGGGAATGATACACTCGACTTGATGGCTCAGTTGCTGGTTTGCAATTTGCCCTCTTAAACTACTAATTAATCGCGAATTGTTGTTACAAGAACTTTTTAGAAAATACCACAAATGGCGTGGTGAGCGCCATCTGTAGTACGATGCTACATTTTAGGATTACATATGCTCCAACAAGGTCCATTAAAAAATATGGATATCTACTTGCTGAAACGAATCCCGGCGTAGCTAACCCCTCAACGTGATAGGCACGTTGCCGTAATCGAATAAAATAATTCGAAGTGGTCTGTATTCTGTCAAAACTGCCAGACGCGGATCGCGGTTTCGATCTTTTTGGATCTCATCAGCGCGTCGCAGGCAGCTCCGACAGAACACAGACCAACCTTTACCTGCTGTCTTAACAGCGCGTTTCAGAAAATACCACAAATGGCGTGGTGAGCGCCATCTGTAGTACGATGCTACATTTTAGGATTACATATGCTCCAGCAAGGTCCATTTAAATATAAGGATATCTACTTGCTGAAACGAATCTCGGCGTAGCTCACCTCAACGTGATAGGCACGTTACCATAATCGAACAAAATAATTCGAAGTTTTTGCCGTTTCTGACTTCCAGATTGAATATGGTCAGCATATTCCCCTTTCCAGATAACTCAATAGTTTCAATTGGAAGCGGAGTTATTTATATTAATCGATGACATTTAAGGGCATGAAGTACTGGTAATCTCATGCATAATTTAATCACAGTAAATTTGTTTCCACAATGAACCCAAATGATGTAATCGAGGTTTTGTTTTCCAATTAAAACTGAGAGAGTCAAAAAATAATAATAGCCGTTTATTTCCGAACAAAGGGTTATGTAACTTGTTAAAAAAAAATCTTTTGGATGTTTTATTCCCACCACCCAGTAATGCTGGTAGGCGGGCAGCCCCTCCGCACTATGCCGGAAGGTAGGGCGGAAGGCCCTCTTCAGCCTCCTTTCAGGAATCGTGGGAATAGTGGGTGGTGGTTCGAGTGAGAATGAGACGGACGAAATGAAGACAGAAGAGAATAAAAGATTATCTGTGGAATATTACTGTCTCAGCACTTGCCTAAGTGTTCCAAGAAAACTACACAAAAAGTTGGACCAAGGCAGATGGACTCGGAATCGAATCAGCGTCCTCCCAAATGCTAAGCGATGGTCTAAACCTCTAGATCATACCGCTCGGTGTAATTTGTTTGTGGCACAGACCTCTTCCAGTACTATCTTTGTTGGACTTATCTACTAAGTCCTTAAGTCAGACAGATTCCATTATCCCATCTTCTTGTTGAACATTCTGGTCTTCTAGTGTCATCGTTTGGTTATCATCTAGTGACTCTTTTACTTCACTTATTGTCACCTAGAGGGTGTCCAGTCCCATTTCTGATCTTTGGTTTTATTTCTCTATTTATTTATTCTTAACACCTTATCATTTTAACGTAGTTACTTCATTCAATTGCTTATTGAAGTTTTGCACGCTTCTGTCGGAGTTTTTCGGTAAAACACCAGTTCTCACAAGTATTAAACGACTCTGTTATGATATGCAGACTTAATTCATTACTCTTTACGATTTGTTTAAAGAGGCCAGTCACTAACTATTCTTGTAAGTACTTAAGAAGTCATTGGACCACTGGAAGCGATAATTTTTTCTAAATAGACATATTCACTTACATATTCGAACTTGTTATGTTGAAGAAAATCTTGCATAGATGCTGTCCCGGATGTGGCAGTAGGACAAAGGAGCGTTTTCCCTGTAACGTAAGTTTATGCACCTGATTAGGATTTTAATTTCGTTAAATTCGTTTCGAAATTGTTACAATGATGCCGTTGGAGTCCTGAAGGAAGAAAATTCCTTAGCGCTAGTCGGTAGTTAATGCGCTTTGCTCTAATTACTACAAACGGCATTATCCACTAACTGTACAATGTTATTTCAACTAAAGCAGTATATGGGTCTCCTAGGTCGCGGGAATGGCCCGCGTTGGCCATTTAGAGCGATTAAATGTGGCAATTGTTGGCGTAAAATTGGCACAAAACAACTACAACACCTCAAAGCACTGCTACGTACATGTATTTTGATGCAACCAACTTTTCGTCGCAGCATTAAAATTACTGCTGCAACGTGAGATCAAATGTGGATGCGATATTTTTGTCGCAGAACGAGGAGATATTTAAAAGCATATATTAGTTGGGGTCAGCTATAACTAAAGCAAGGATAAAATATTTGGATTTCTTATGGAACATGGAAAACTTTAAATGTGTACTGCGACTGAGAAGTTTTGTATTTTCCCTTTTTTTAAATAGCTTACAATTCCCGACCAAATGCCCGACTTGTTCAACTTTGCCACATGCACTTGCCCCGTCAGGATTCTGATGCTTTTCCAGTTGAATTTGTTTCAGTTTAAAGAACGCAGTTTTTCCAAGATTCCTTGTTGTCATGTAATCATTGTGCCAGAGGAAATTTTTGGATGAAATGTTTAAAGAAGAAGTTGTAGCTTTATGTGGAATAGACTGGCAGGATATGACTGTTTGATATATACGAGGGTGGATTGATAAGTTTCCGGCCTAACCAAGAGATGACGCCACTAGGCCTACCTTGAGGTGACATTCTATAGTACCATCCTTGGATAGCTTGTAGCTATAGTTTCAGCCCGATCTCCTTGCTAGTGTAGGTTTGACAGCACGCTGAACAAGACGCCTCTGTGGTTTTCGTAAAAATGGAAAAGCAGGAAAATCGTGCTGTCATCAAATACTTTTATTTGAAGGGGTTAACGCCGAAGGAAATTAAAAAAGAGATGGACTCAACACTGGGGACATCCTCCCCGTCATATTCAACCGTTAAGCAGTGGGTTTCCGAGTTTAAAAAGGGTCGTGTGAGCACCTCTGATGGGCCTCGCTCAGGACGCCCCGTTGAGGTCACAACTCCAGATATGATCGAAAAAATTCATCAAATAGTGCTGGGAGACCGCAGATTGAAAGTGCGTGAGATAGCTGAGACCTGTAAGATGTCATATGAACGTGTGCAACATATTTTGCACCAACATTTGCATATGGAAAAGCTCTGTGCAAGATGGGTGCCGCGTTTGCTAACAGTCGACCAAAAATTGATTCGAAAAAACATTTCTACCGCAAATTTGTCATTGTATAAGCGTAATCCAAGCGAATTTTTGCGTCGATTCGTAACCGTTGACGAAACGTGGGTCCACCACTACACTCCTGAAACCAAAGAACAGTCTAAACAGTGGATTGGACCAGGGGAACCAACTCCAAAGAAGGCAAAAACAATTTTTTCGGCGAACAAGGTTATGGCTACTGTTTTTTGGGATGCAAGAGGTATTATATACATTGATTACCTTGCAAAGGGTAATACTATCACTGGTCAATACTACGCAGACTTATTGCAACGTTTGAGCCACGAGGTGAAAATTAAACGACCTCATCTGGCGAAGAAAAAAATCTTGTTTCATCACGATAACGCACCAGCGCACACGTCAATCGTTGCGACGGCTAAAATCAACGATCTAAAGTTTGAATTGATGCCGCACCCTCCTTACTCTCCAGACCTAGCCCCGAGTGACTATTTTCTGTTCCCTAATCTCAAAAAATGGCTTGGCGGTAAGAGATTTGCGGACAATGAAGAAGTAATCGAAGCTGTAAATGGTTATTTTGAGGAGCTTGACGAATCAGTCTATAGAGATGGCATTAATAGACTGGAACACCGCTATGAGAAATGTATCAGCCTTGGAGGAGATTATGCTGAGAAATAAAAAAAAAAAATTTTTAAAAACCTTGTTTTTCTTGGTCAGGCCGGAAACTTATCAATCCACCCTCGTAGTGTATCCTGGTGAAGTAGACTGAGCGGCATGGCTTAGAGGTTTAGACCATTGCTTAGCGTTCGGGAGGATGCCGGTTCAATTCCGGGTCCGTCTGCCTTGGTCCAAGTTTATTTGTAGTTTTCTTGGAACATGCTGGGGCAGTAATATTCCACAGATAATCTTTCATTCTCTTCTGTCTTCATTTCGTCCGTCTCATCTTTCTCACCCGAACCACCATCGACCCATTCTCACGATTCCTGAAAGGACGCTGAAGAGGGCCTTCGCCCTACTTTCCGGCGTAGTTCGGACTGCCCGCCCACCAGCGTTAGTGGCTGGTGGGAATGAAACATCCAAAAGTTTTAAAGTTTTTGGTGAAGTAGATTGCCATCAGAACAAGTGATGTTGGTTTAATTGCACTGATTGATTATTCAATCTCTACTATCGGATGTCGAAGAAGGAACTACAGATGGACGATAGGTTATGAAAGCTACCGCAGATATAAAATTCTGCGGGCCATTATATTGATCGATCTTGAAGAATGCCTTAGACCACCGATATTCTCATTTGATGGACTATCACTTTCTTGGTTGGAATGAAACTTATTATTGATCGATTGATCTTGAAAGCGAACTCAGTTGGAGCAATTAGAGGGTTAAGGTGCCTTAATACTAGTATTAAGTACATTAAACTTTTTAACAATCTCTTGATAAAATATGACATGACCTTCGACTTCATCGGGTGCAATATTTTAAGCGTTATAGTTGCCCATCGGAGATGCCTAAGTTAAAATTATTTATTTTTTAAAAGCTACGCCGTAAGTGGTGAAAACCTGACAAATTGTATGTCGTAAGAAGCTTTATACATACACATACATACGTACCGACGTCACATATTTCGTATATTCCTAAACGGTTTGTAGCCATTTATTTTCGTCGTCGGGTGTCGCAAAATGTCACAGAAAACATTAATATAATAACAAGCACGTTCCCCTTTTTCTGGCGTTTAAAAAGGGATTTCAATAAACTGCTGCGCAATTTGCTTTTTGTTATCTTCATTTATCTTGTGTCAGCACGTTTTTTTTTGCCACTGTCTCGACATATTTTTTTATAAACTAAATAATATTATAATTAATATGGTTTTAATGTGATAATCTGAATAAGCTAGAAGTGAAGATTAAATAATTTTGCCAGTATACAAGATCTTGGAGAGAAGTGGAGTATTTTGAGCCATTAAAGGAGCACTGACTGTTGTTATCAGAACTGTTTGAACTCAAGTTTAAATTCAAACTTCAAATTCGAAGAATTAATACTTTAAAGGGAATTATCATTTTGTTATTCAAAATGTGGGACTATGTGATTGCGTCCAGTAAAAATTTCTTTCAAAATGTGATTAATTGTGAGGTTATAATGAATGCAGGGCAAACCATATTAAAGAGGAAATGAGTGAAAAAGAACTGATTATACATAGGGTACTAAGCCTATACGTAGACACTACAAAATAGACAGTATTATACTCTATGGGTTATGGGTCTTCGGTGGATGACTCCTAAGGTTAGCATAGGAGCCATAACCTCAGCTATGCGGCATGATGCGGACAATTAGAAATTGCACTAAGGAAGGGTAATAAGAACAAAAATAGAAAGTGAAAGAGAACCTCAACATTATCATATGGTCTTCAGTCTAAAGACAGATTGGAAACGCACTCACCGTCATATCTCAAAAGCGACGTAATTTAGGCACATTTCTGCCCCTCTTAACTCCTGTTTCCTATTCTAATGTGTCTCTTTATATACCTGAATAGGAGACCTTTCATTCTATCTCGCACACTTATTATTGACTTTCAAAGCGCCCTCTGTTCCTATTTAATGATCCGTTAGGGAGTTTTCCAGTTTAGTTTTCTTTGTCGGGTCGTAACCCCCGATGTTTGTGGGGTGTTGTTCCGCGAGGGGATTGTCTCGTATTCCGGCCACCCTTCGTACATAGCTTCGGGGTGTTCGCAATAAATTCTTTGCGGTTTTAATTTGTGGTAACGACGTTCCAGCGAACGATTAAAAAATTTATCGGCGCTTCTCGGGATACAGGGATTGCGGTAAACGAGGCTTCGTACCGGCAAATCGACCCCATCTCCTCTTGTAATCTGCGCGAGAAGCGTAATCAATGATAAGACAATTCTTATCAGTTTTAAGGACTTCGGCCTTGTGATAGTGCCCCTAGAGGGCGTTCTGGAATCTGATGGTGTGTATTAAAACCATTCAGATTTGTTTTCTTTAATGTGAGAAGAAGATGGAGGGAATCCAGGAAGAGATAAAGGTATAAAAGGAAAGATGGAAGAAAGAGACAGAAAAAAACAAGTGAAAAGGTAAAGAAATTGGAAGAAAAACTGGATATATTTGTAATAGGAAAGGACAACTTGCGCAACAACAAGAAGTGAAAGAGATGGTATTGGAAGATTTGAAATAGAAAAGCGTGTGGAGAAGTAGAGAATAAGAAGAACAGAAGAAGAGAATAAGGAGAATGGAAATGGAATTAGAAGAGAAAAGAAGAGAAGAGAAGAAGCGAAACATAATTTTTGGAATAGAGTTAGAAGGGAACAAGCAAAAGGAGGCTTTGGAAAGGGTAATAAAAGAGAAGATGGGATTGAAGGTGGAGGTAGTGGAGATATGAAAGCTTCAGAAGAAAATATGTGGGGCAAAGATGGAGAAGTGGGAAGAGAAGATGCAGATAATAAGAAATAGTAGAGGGGTAAAGGGTCAAGGAGATTCAGATATAAGGGACGACAAGAACAGGAGAAGCAAAGAAACGGAAAGCAGATAATCAAGGTATGGAATGAAGAAGAGGAATAATTGGTTAAAAAAGAGAAGGAAAATGGGTATTTCGTAGGGAACAGGTGCGGGGAAGAAGATGTAAGAAAGAATGGATCAAAGAATATTAAGGGGTTAGCTCGGAATATGACAGGAACAAAGAGCAAAGATAATACTGTTTTTCGGGTTTGATGTGGAGACAGTCCATAGTAGAATTAAGCGAAACATGGAACGAGAACCAAAAAAAGATGCAATTATTCGTTGGAAAAATTACGTATTACTTATTTCAACAAAAGTACAAAGTACCAAAAGTTGTAAACTATTTATGTTTGTCCTTAATATGGTTCCAGAATTTGCAAATTCTGTGAATTTCTTTGCTTGCAATACACACGCGCCGCTACTGATTGTGAGTTTTGTTGCTGCTGTTATTTGTTCTGAGAGATAACAGAGCACAGATTTATTAGGAAAGCAAACTGTGAAATTAATTACAACGTATATTAATAAATGTATTCCATACTTTCCTAAAAGAGAACTTGTTTGCTAGAAATTTGTTTTGCTTCCAATTAATTGTAGTTTGTATATTGATTATATATAAATGTCATTGCTAATCGAATTTCGTTATTTAATACTTACAATTTGTTTACATTCATGTATTACCACATAAATAATAAATTTGATTAGAAATTATAATCGCAGTAGTGAGCAAAATTTAATTAATATTTGAATCTCGGTAAATTTTAATTTAATTTTGTGCGTTGATACATTTTGCTGTGGAAAAAAGGGATAAAGGATTAGAATTCACAGACTTCGAAAGATTTATTACATGGAAATTAGTTCTGGAAAAAGAAACACTTGTTAGAAGTGTCTGCGAATTGAAAAAAATTTCGTATTTCATAAAATTAGTTTTCTTTCCCCAGACGACACGATGAGTTAATGGCAATGAGCACTTTTTGTCTATAGAATTGAGTTAGAAAACTTTAATGGAAACATTTGAGGACTAAGATGGGTATAAAGTCCCAGAGTTGTCGGCTTTATGAACTTAAAGACGTAAAAAATTGTTTCATCTCGGTCATCTCTCGTCGGATTTATTCCACGCTAGATTATCATGAACGTGAAAGAAGTTTTCTTAGTTTGGAAGAAAAAGTTTCGTGGAACAGGTTTCGTTGAAAGTTTGCTTCATGTTGAGATGTCTTATGAAAACGAACGGTTCACACGCTTCTGCTATTTCTAGTAAAGTGAAAAGTTTTAAAATGGCACGCAAACATATATTTACAGGGCGCTCAAAAAACTGGTGACAGAAAATAGGTGCTTCAACCTACATGAAAGAGAAACACAATTGCTACGAAGAAGTTGGAGCACAGAGAACCATCAAGATGGACCTTCTAAAGAGATTGATAAATTTAACACGAACCGATTTGCCCGTTTGAAGTTTAATAAATTGATAAATTGCATGTACTTTCAATACTGATCATTATGGAAAGATAAAGAAACGAATTTGGAAAGGTATTCAACAAAAAAAATGTCTCTCCCGTGACAACGTTTCCAGAACGTTGCCGTGACTAGGATTCGAACCTGGGTTACTACGGCCACAACGTAGGGTCCTAACCACTAGACGATCACGGCTACAAGAGACGGTTATTATTCGTTTATTTTACCGAAAATTACTAAAATTGTGTAGTCAACTTTCACCTCTATCGATACGTCACAGCTCATTGTTTAAGGCAAGTCTGGCAGGCATTTGTGTTCATGTCCTTGAGTGAAATATTTCTATGTCTCTTGAAGTAGCTTCCTGAGCAAGGCATTAAAGTTGGAGTTTATGGAGTTATCATCAAAACTTAAAGTAAAGAGTTTAGTTATACGACGTCAAATGAACTTGAAAATGAGGGTCTAAACAGTTGCTTTCTTTTGCGTCAAAAAAACGTCCCTCAAAATTGTAAAATATAGTATCCCATTACTCATGTGGGCTCTACAGAGTATAGATATACTCATTGAGGTCGTTTAGCTTTGGAGCTTCCACCTATTTCCTGGGCCCGGTAGAGGTAGTTAGGTGGTACAATAAGTGAAACCAGTGCGTAGTAATTTAAATTACATTCCCGTGTGCCCTTGGACTTGTCCACGTCGTAATTATGTATTATATGTATGTATACATGTATATTGACAATAATAAAGGGTTTGTAGGGTAGTAAATCAATTGTATAAGGTGAACTATATGAACAGAATATTGGACTTGATTTGTGAATGGATAGGAGGCAGGGACACTGTCTACTAATTCTATTGATTTATGTATACAGAGCAGAAGGGACATACACATATATATACACCTGATATTAATACACTATAATGTATGTATCTACAATACGGATGTATGATAAATATCCCAAGAACGGAATTTGATATAATTGAAATCAATTCTAATCTATAGTGAAATGTTTAGTTGGTTGAAATAATTTAAAAGGTAAAGGCGTTGCATCAACTGTGAAAGAGGAACTAGTATAATAGTACAAAGGCAATAGAGTGACACTTCAGAGGGTTACCAAAGTGGTGAACTTTCAGCTTTCTCAGAATGAAACAAGAGACCTACGAGGGTGGATTGATAAGTTTCCGGCCTAACCAAGAGATGACGCCACTAGGCCTACCTTGAGGTGACATTCTATAGTACCATCCTTGGATAGCTTGTAGCTATAGTTTCAGCCCGATCTCCTTGCTAGTGTAGGTTTGACAGCACGCTGAACAAGACGCCTCTGTGGTTTTCGTAAAAATGGAAAAGCAGGAAAATCGTGCTGTCATCAAATACTTTTATTTGAAGGGGTTAACGCCGAAGGAAATTAAAAAAGAGATGGACTCAACACTGGGGACATCCTCCCCGTCATATTCAACCGTTAAGCAGTGGGTTTCCGAGTTTAAAAAGGGTCGTGTGAGCACCTCTGATGGGCCTCGCTCAGGACGCCCCGTTGAGGTCACAACTCCAGATATGATCGAAAAAATTCATCAAATAGTGCTGGGAGACCGCAGATTGAAAGTGCGTGAGATAGCTGAGACCTGTAAGATGTCATATGAACGTGTGCAACATATTTTGCACCAACATTTGCATATGGAAAAGCTCTGTGCAAGATGGGTGCCGCGTTTGCTAACAGTCGACCAAAAATTGATTCGAAAAAACATTTCTACCGCAAATTTGTCATTGTATAAGCGTAATCCAAGCGAATTTTTGCGTCGATTCGTAACCGTTGACGAAACGTGGGTCCACCACTACACTCCTGAAACCAAAGAACAGTCTAAACAGTGGATTGGACCAGGGGAACCAACTCCAAAGAAGGCAAAAACAATTTTTTCGGCGAACAAGGTTATGGCTACTGTTTTTTGGGATGCAAGAGGTATTATATACATTGATTACCTTGCAAAGGGTAATACTATCACTGGTCAATACTACGCAGACTTATTGCAACGTTTGAGCCACGAGGTGAAAATTAAACGACCTCATCTGGCGAAGAAAAAAATCTTGTTTCATCACGATAACGCACCAGCGCACACGTCAATCGTTGCGACGGCTAAAATCAACGATCTAAAGTTTGAATTGATGCCGCACCCTCCTTACTCTCCAGACCTAGCCCCGAGTGACTATTTTCTGTTCCCTAATCTCAAAAAATGGCTTGGCGGTAAGAGATTTGCGGACAATGAAGAAGTAATCGAAGCTGTAAATGGTTATTTTGAGGAGCTTGACGAATCAGTCTATAGAGATGGCATTAATAGACTGGAACACCGCTATGAGAAATGTATCAGCCTTGGAGGAGATTATGTTGAGAAATAAAAAAAAAAAATTTTTAAAAACCTTGTTTTTCTTGGTCAGGCCGGAAACTTATCAATCCACCCTCGTATCTTGGCACGTTGAAAAATAGTTTAATACACACGAAATGCTTCAACTTTGGTTGATGCTTGAATTGTTTGCTAGTTCCCTTATACTTGATGCTTGAAGAATTTACAAATCAAGCAGGGTTCGAGGTACTTTCTGGTAATATTCTTAGTTTAAAATGATGTCCTATAGTTGGGACTTTGAAAATTGACATAGTCCGTAATAGAACTGTCGCATTTGCTTACTTCTTTTAACTTACTAACTAGACTAGAGCGGTTGCTAACAGAACGCCACTTTTAACTCACGACAGACGTTATAGGGAATATCGTCAACATACAAAAGAGATGTCAAAAAAAATTGCAGCGGGCACTTTAAAGGAAGTTCATCATTCTCAGGAATTTAGGAAAGCAAGACGCTTGCTTATAGATATAATTCCAACCAGCCTATCCTGATCTTATTTGTATCTTTGCAGCCTTCAACCCCTGCACCGCTTATTATTATTCGGTTATCTCTTTTCACTTCATCCTAACCCACCTCAACAAATATTGACAGTAAGTAATATATAGCTTTAAATACATCTGTGCCCGGGGAAATAGTAATCATTTGTTTAAAAGCACTAAGATTTGATAGGTATTGAACAAAAAAAAATGTCTCTTCCGTGACAACGTTTCGAATGAACGTTGCCGTGACCAGGATTCGAACCTGGGTTACTACGGCCACAACGTAGGGTCCTAACCACTAGACGATCACGGCTACAAGAGACGGTTATTTATTTCCTATTTTAATGAAAACAAGTCACATTATGTACTCAACTTTCACCGTAATCGATATTACGTCACGGTTCATTGATTCTTTAAGCCTACAAGACTACAAGGTATTCATGAATGCCAATGGCTTGAGGGAAGTATTTGTATAAGCTATAGGTACTTGTCTCTGACATTAGTTACTGTTTCAAACGTATAGAGTTGAATTTGTAGAGCTCCCGTCAAGATGAACAATTGCATATACTTTTCTCTGAATGAAACATTTGACCAATCTTGGGACATAGGAAAATAGCTTAATACACACGAAATGCTCTAACTTTCGTTGAAGCTTGAATCGTTTGGTAGTTCCATTATATCTCGTGCTTGAAGACTGGAAGAAGGTATAGTTTTCTGAAAAGTTTTTGGTGACATTCCGATCAGTTTGAGTTTAATACCATTGACTCATTAAAGAAAATTTACTGTCGTGTAATTGTCGGATTATTTCTTAGCAGTCGAAAAGGTAACCGAAATATTTTGGGTTTCTCTGTAGTTTCACTTTTTCTCTATCTGCAGTTCACCCTTAGTCATTACTTGCTTTGGTGCAGCAAGGGGAGGGGGGGCTAGATGACCCAGGTCCACCCTAGAATCCTCCTATCCTACCCCCTTAGAATATGAATTGTTCAAGCACAAATAACAATTTAAATCTACAATAATTTACTTCTATTTTTCTTTGTGAAATTTCTGTAGAAGGTCGCGTCAATCCCTTACACTATGTCTAAGTGACAGTTGCTAGTATTGGGTAAAGTTGAAAATTCCCCCCCTTTCGCCCTAGGAAAAAATCGCTGCTACGCCTATGGCGATCCGTTTACCAGCATTAGCTACTGGGAATCCAACACTCAAAGGTTTTTTTTGTGAAGCAGTATTCATGAAAAGTCCACTAGAATATATTTTAGACTGTTAATCCTTTTTGGATTATGACTACCTAGTACAAGTGAATAGGGAGAAGTATATATTTATTATTATGGACACCTTACAATGTTAGTGTGTAATATACCGAGCTTTATTATTTTAATAATATTTATTAGCATAGAATTTGAGTAGGTACCAAAATGCTGTTGTCGAAAAAGATACTAAACTGATTATATTCGACGTAAACAAGATCGTTTATAAGGGCAAGCGGTTTCGGTATGTGCTTTCACATTTGGTAAACAGTAGTTTATTAGGTTTACAACACTAAATCGAATAACCGCTTTCGGTGTTGATGTTGCAATTCGGGAACAAGCGGCTGTAAATTTTGATGGGTTTCACACGTGGATATGAAGAGTGTGTTGTCAAGTAGCTCCATGTGTACGTACAGAAGTATATATATATTATCAACTCTCTCCTACGTGAAATCATTAAGCTACATAGTCATCCCTCGAAGACAAAGCGTTTCAGCTTTTAACTCGAATATCGATTTCTTTGTAATCGCATAACTGTGTTTGCGCAAAATGTGTAACCTCTTTGTTTTACATTTACCTACTTTTGGCGATAATAAAAAAAGGAGATGAGAAAATGGTTGGGGTTGAAAGATGCGAAAAAATGGCAGTCAAATCAAATTTGTGTTTTAGGGAGCTTCTACAAATTTATGATTTTCGTAGCTGTAGGTTTTTATAAAGAGCAACAGGCAGTTATAGAGCTGGAGCTGCAACGTAGAGAAGTAAATATTTGGAAGGGAGTCAGACAGGGATGCACACTGCTACCTTTTAATTAATACATCGAAGACGCGATCACCATCATTAAAGACGGTTCAACTGTAGGGATAGATATACAGGGATAAATAAAAGTAAAACAAAAATACTGGTATGCAAGGGAACAAAAAGTAGGGAAAGAGCGAATGTAAAGGTAGGACACGAAAAATTAGAAGAAGTGACTGATTTTCGGTATCTAGGATGCCTGATAACTCATGATGGAAAGAGCAATACAGATATAAAGGAGGGTTGAGTCGCCTTCAGCAAGAAGGAGTCAGTTCTACTGCTGAAGGTGTACGTTTGGAGGGCGGCGTTATACGGGAGGTACTGGAATGAATAGGAGAACAGAGATCACTTGGAAGTCAATAAGAAATTGACGAGATAGATGGAACGAATGGAGTGGAGTGGAGGTAGACCTGGATTAGATTACTACTCACAAATAGTTAAGGATATGCGATGTTCTAGTTGTCAGATAAGTCAGGATGAAAGGAGTAGTAGAGATATAAAGTAGAGGATAACGCAGGCTCGAATCGCCTTCAATAAAAACAAGCAAGGTTAGAAATGAAGAGGTATTAGAAAGACTAGGAGAACAGAGGACTCTATGGAAGTCAATAAGAAATAGGCGAAATAGGTTGGTAGGACACCTTCTCAGGCATGAAAGACTAGTCAGAGACATATTAGAGGCAGAAACGGGAGTTAGGAGGGGTAGAGGTGGGCGTAGATTAGATTACTGTACGGAAATAGTTGAGGATTTAGGTTATTCTAGTTTTAGGGAAATGCGAAAATTAGCTCAGGATAGGAAAGAGTGGAGGTGCGTGTCTAACCAGTCTTAGGACCGACGACCTTCTGATGATGAGGTTTGCTTAATATCCAACTTTCTGGAATTAGCTGTCTATTAAAATGTCTAATTAATAGATGGTACTGTGCCTTAAGTCTACGCATTTTCTATACATGTGTACATCCGGGATGTTGATGTTTTATTTGGCAATTGAAATTTTCGGTTATGAAGTGAATTATGTGACGTGGTGGTGGTTGTGACTAAACATCATCATCAACGGATTTAATTCAAAATTTTTTAAACGAATTGTATGGCTTTTGAAGAAGAATGGGGTGTCAAATTAGCCTCCCTACCTACGTCTAATGCCAAATGTCCTATCCATTATACTTATCGCAATTTCAATGTCCCAAAGTATCCACATTATCGTTTCGGCTTTCAGTCTGATGTGTGTCTGCGTTCCTCGCCTTGTTCGTGTGTGTATTTGCGTTGTTCGAATTATAGACTATCTTCGAAATCGTTATGTTGGGCACGTTCATCCGAGAGCTTTGCCAACCGAATCAATTGAAAATATGTGTACACTCCTTCGGCTACGTCTATGCCGTCTTCTCACTCTGCAGCGTCGCGTATGTTCGCCGAGAAATTGATTGCTGAAAGGCGAGAAGAACTCTTTCCGGTACAGGTTTAAACGAAACACTGGCGCTGATTGAAGGAATGTGGTGATTGATTAGGGAATCCGCGGGGATGTGGTTAATAGATCGCAGGACGGGAAATATCAAGATCGATTTGTATTAGTCGGTTGTTATCCGAGAAATCAAGCGATCGCGGACAACGTAGCCCACCCAAGAACTTTATTGTTTAAGAAAAAATTCACTAAGCTTCAAAAATTGCTTGTCTACAATAATTGTTTTGCCATTCAAGTGGAAGATGCCAGTTTGCTTTTTTTTTAAGTTGGAGTTTGAGCAACACCTAGTACCACCTGAGAATATTAGAACTTTATTGTTGATTTGATGATCGTATACAGGGAGGATTCCCAATACCCACTACAGAAAGAATTTCGAATTTTAAAATGGATTATCTTCTGCAGAATTAATTTTTTTTAGTAAAACAAATGATACCAGGCATGTTAATCAGGGACACCTTTCCTCCACAACCGAGTGCATAACACTTCATGTCAATTAAGGGAGTTAACTCCGCTATAACCTAACCTCATCATAAGGTCGTCAGTCCTAAGACTGCTGGTTGGACACGCTCCTCCACACCTTCCTATCCTGAGCTAATCTTCGCATTTCCCTAAAACTAGAACAACTCATATCCTATTCTTTCTAATATCTATGCATTTCTAACCTTCTCTATCCACGGTATTCTCATCATTCGCCGTTAACACTACATTTTGAACGCTTATAGCCTTTTCATTCACCACCATTTTTCGAATTTCTAAATTAACAGTTCGCGAGCTTTTTTTTTTCTTTTTAATGAAGGCGACTCGACTATATCACCCTAACCTAAATCATTAAAAACATCTGCGCCTCAAGATATAGTTGTCATTTGCTTAAAGGCTTTAAGATTGGATAGGTACTGAACAAAAAAAGTCTCTTCCGTGATAACGTTTCGAGAACGTTGCCGTGACCAGGATTCGAACCTGGGTTACTACGGCCACAACGTAGGGTCCTAACCACTAGACGATCACGGCTACAAGTGACGGTTATTATTCGTTTATTTTACCGAAAATTAGTAAAATTGTGTAGTCAACTTTCACCGCTATCGATACGTCATAGCTCATTGTTTATATAATGCTTAAAGGTATTTGTGAATGTCAAACTCTTGAGCGACTATTTGTGGGAAATCATAAAGCAATAGCGTCTAACGTAATTGCCTCCGAAATTCTGAACTAACATCTCAGAAGTGTTTCAAATATTTACAGTCATCATCATCATAAGGTCGTCAGTTATAAGACTGGTTGGACACGCATCTCCACTCCTTCCTATTCTGAGCTAATCTTCTCATCTTAACACTGTCTCTAATATGTCTCTGACTAGACCTTCATGCGTGACAAGGTGTCCTACCTACCTATCTCGCCTATTTTTTATTGACTTCCATAGAGTCCTCTGGTCTCCTATTATTTCTAATACCTCTTCATTTCTAACCTTCTCTATCCACGCTATCATCATCAAATTATTTTAAAAAGATATTATAACCAAACCTAAAAGAATTGGATAGAAATTAACGACCAAATCAATTATGAGTGGAATTCAAAAAGCATCTGTTCAAAAGCCAGTTATATTTGCTTAAGCGTACCTACTTGATCATAATTTTAGGATAGAGCTCAAATTAAAAAAAAATTAAAAAATTGTCTCTTCTGTGACAACGTTTCGAGAACGTTGCCGTGACCAGGATTCGAACCTGGGTTACTACGGCCACAACGTAGGGTCCTAACCACTAGACGATCACGGCTACAAGAGACGGTTATTTATTACCTATTTTAACGAAAACAAGTCACATTGTGTACTCAACTTTCACCGTAATCGATATTACGTTACAGCTCATTGATTCTCCAAGCCCCAAGGCATTTGTGAATGCCAGTCGTTTGAGCGAAGTATTTGTATAAATTATACTTGTCTCTGACAATACTACTTACTGTATTGAACCATGAACTTTAAATTTGTAATGTTATTGTCAATGTTTGATGTGAATATACAAGATCAAAATGGTTGATCTGATTGAATTGATACGAATGAACCGCGAGAAAAGTGGTAGCCCGAGCTTACATATAGAGAGAACTATTGCTTTTATGTACTAGTTTATGAGAGATTTTTTGAGTTGTATATGTTTTTATAAATAATTTTCAACCGCAAGCCTAGCAATTTGCGTTCGGGTTAATTAACTCAGGCAGGCCACTAGATGAAGTTCAAAGTAAACCTAACTCAAAGGTTTCAAATTTAACATAAAGTTAATATTGAAACACAAAAATTCCGTTGAAAGTGTATCCGAACAGCGCAGTCGATTCCTTTGATTAAATCTTCATAAACCTAACTTTTACGTCCTGGAATCGAAGCATGACTTGAATAATTCGGAAGTGGCGTTTGAGAAAACTCTTCAAATGGTAACCGCTGCTATGGATTTTCGATAAAGTTAATTTCCTTCTTCGAAAAATACAGAGGTTGACAGACAGAATAAATGGACAAATTTCAATGCCAATAACTCACTGATTTGTACATTCTGTTATATCGAATAATATCAAAAAGATCTTTGTTTTTCGATCGATTTGATATCATTTATCGATGTGAGAGATGACTCTGACATCCATTTATTCTATCATCCTCTGTACGAAACGAAGAAACGGATATAATTTGAATTATTTACAGCGGTGGCAAAATGTTTTTGGTTTTTTTCTCTTTAATAATAGAAATATCGTGTGAAACTACGAATTAGGAAACGCCTGATGGACCAATTAGGCGTTTTCATTTGCTGTATTTTTGTTCACACGTCCAAATGCGAATACAAGTTCCAATTAAACACGCATTAGTGGTTTTAAATCGAATCAGCTGCGAACTTTGAAACTTTAACCACCAAAACCAACATTTCGCAAATTAGCAATGCAAATCTTTCGTTCGCACGATCTAATGCTACAAAAATTGAGTTTTTCGACGTCAACATATCTTTAAACTCAGTTATCCATTTCAAACGTCACATTTTGGGGAGGAATTGTGGCGGTTTACCATATTGTTTCTTCATTTTCTGTGTAATTTTGATGGAGTTTTTGTTTGGGATAATGTAGTTATCAAGTATAAATTCGGTCAGTAGAGAAATTTTAATCCATGAAGGTCCAGATAGAGTTCATTCTTTTGATATTATGATCTGAATGAATCTTCCATAAGCATCTTATACCATGAGAATTTTCAATCGTTTTTTGCATTTACATCGTCATCGTCATCGTCATCGTCGTCGTCGTCGTCATCGTCATCGTCATCGTCATCGTCATCGTCATCGTCATCGTCATCGTCATCGTCATCCTCATGCTCATCCTCATGCTCATCCCCATGCTCATTATCCTCATCCTCATCATCATCGTCATTTGATAATTTTATTATCGTATTCTAATAAGAAATTAGTGAACTGATGGAGAAGATAACAAATCGATTTTTGATCAATTAGTTTTATTCTTGTTCGCGTTTTCTTATTTGTTGATGAGATTAACTCTAAGTTTATTCAGAAGTTGAATGGTGTGGTATGAGAATCAAAGTGGCTGCCGTAATAAGATAGAAGGAGGGTATCTGATCTGAAAGCGAAACACGCATTTCCTTTGAATTATAGAACTTATTTGTAGTCGTGGGAGCAGAGAATGTTATCACCGAGTCGTCGTATATTTCAAAGAGATGTAGTGGCATTTCACATGAAATTTATGACGCGAATTTTTTGTAGTTATCGGAATCTTTTCTACTCGACGAATTTCTACCAGTTATTTTTTTCCTTTTGCCAGTGACATCAAAACAGAATGTTCTGCTTATGAGATGTTTAACCATGTAAGAATTGTTGTTTTATGACGACTACACTTTTAAAGAACATAAAATCTGATAAGGAACTTAATTTTTTCAAAAATAGGTAGCTCCGGTTCACGGTAAACTCATATGCTGTTGTGCATCTACAATCTCTCCGTGACGTCATTTTCGGCATCAACTAGAACTTATTTCCTCCCAGCAACTTCGCTCTGTATGTCGACTCGAAATGACGTCATGCGCGTGCAAGACCGATTTCGATCGGCAAAATAGCACGGCATGCTCCACTTGATGTTTAAAGCGAGTTTGATGACTTCCTAATTTAGAAAATATTATTAGCTACTCTCATGCAAGTTGTAATTCACTATATTTATGTGTTCTGTAATTCTGAATGAAATTATAAACATTAAAATATTCGATAAACCTGGTTTCAACTGCGAGATGTGATCATCAGTTACCCTCTGTTTTAATAAACAGTAATAATTCATTTTAGCAATTTACATTTGCTGATATCTATTGGGATTATGTCTTCTTTAGCTGTTTAAACAAGGAGATTATTTCTCTGCTTATTCGTTCCCGTTGTTCAGTAGATGCAAATGCAGTAAAAACGCTAAAGGTAATAAATTATGTAGTCCTGAACCTGCATCTATGAAGCATAATCCACATTTACGGGAATCAGCTTTACGTTCTTGAAAGACAATGAGCTGTCTCAAAAATTTATGAAGGCAGAAAGAGGACGTATGAAGTTTGTTTTATCGAGACAAAGGACATCATTTAAGCGGATCTCTTAATTCTATTATGATGTTGTTTGCAATGTACAATGTATGTATGATCTACTGATGATAGAAGAATGCATGGTGCAAACACTATTATAATTATCTTTCCCGTTCCCGTGATAGCAACATCATCTGCGTTAATATGAGACTAATTAAATGGGAATGATTTGGCCGATTGAGAAGATTGAGAGTTAAAGAATTGACATCCACATAATTTCATGGATGAATGCAACATCATAAAAGAGCTTAAAGCTAATGAGTGACCAGCTCGACGTTTTTGAAGGATGCGTTGTAATTTTAAGTTTTACCTTTATAAAAAACCTTTTTGACGTTCACCTGACATCGACTGTACGCAGAGTATCAAAATGAGGGCTTAGTAAGTTCATAACTGAAGCGTCGGCACAATAAACTTTAATTTGCATCCTAATCAACTTTATCCATTTCGTCTACTCAGCAGCATGTTTGAAAACGTTTCGTGCTTTTAATAACAGCAATAAGAAAGAATGGGAAGATTAGAATGTGACAGAATGAGATGGGAATGCGATACGTTAAGCAGTAAGTAAGGAGGCATGCAAGCAACTTCTCTGCCTGGCTTCTTTGGTAGAGTCAATATTGACTGAAAATTGAAACTCGGTTCTGTCACCGAAGGAGCATTAGCAGCAACTGTCTTTGTCCCTATCATTCTCTCTCTCTCTATGCCTTTTTCTTTGCTTCGGTTTCTATATTAAACCGAGAATCTTAGATTTCGTTTATCATGGAACAAGGCGAACTCGAAACCTGAAAGATTAAACTAACCTTCTGATCTCGTTTGGCAAGGGAACGTTTCAAGAAGAACCGAGATTGAAAGGGGACTCTCGCAGTTACAAAGTCCCATTTAATTGGCTCACTGGTAACAAAACTATCATTATTTCAAACGATGTGAAGATATAAGACGCGCCTTTCTAAAACGTTTGGATTTAAAATAGAAAATTTCTCTACAGGGACTATTAGAAATCATATTAGCGTCAACATATTCGTTTTAACTAGCGGAATAATAAGTAATCGAAATCTTTTATTAATTTGAATAGCTTTTAACTTTATAGCAAGAACGAAATAATTTGCATGTTTGGAAAAATTATAATAAATTATATTGATCCGTATATATTTTCAGTTATTAGACTATTGGATAGGGTTAGTTATAAATGATGCTGATGATGATGATCGTGAATGTGCTTATGGGAAACCTGAAGTAAAGAATGCAGATTTCATAAACTTGGTTCATTTCATTAATTAGCAGTAATCTCGGTATTTTTTATTAAATAATACTAAAATAACAATCAATCAATGTTTATGTTAAATTAACTATCATAAGTAGAAATTCAAATTAACAATATGTTTTTCTTTTGCAGATGCTACAGGAGATACAGTATAGGATTTAGTTGAGGGTAAGTGATAATTCCATGCCTAGTTTTGTCCTTCCTACAATTCGTATCTACGTCGGTTCATTTTATCTTGGTGTATTTGTATAAAACAAAAATATTTAACCGCCTGACGGACCGAGGTGTATGACGAAGGAAAAGTGAGTCACTACAGTACTCTCCACCCAGTTATGGCGAGGGTGTAAGGTCGAGTAAAGGTATGGGATGTCGAGGTATGTGCTGAAGGCGAGAAGAAAGTTGAATACGAGGGTGGATTGATAAGTTTCCGGCCTAACCAAGAGATGACGCCACTAGGCCTACCTTGAGGTGACATTCTATAGTACCATCCTTGGATAGCTTGTAGCTATAGTTTCAGCCCGATCTCCTTGCTAGTGTAGGTTTGACAGCACGCTGAACAAGACGCCTCTGTGGTTTTCGTAAAAATGGAAAAGCAGGAAAATCGTGCTGTCATCAAATACTTTTATTTGAAGGGGTTAACGCCGAAGGAAATTAAAAAAGAGATGGACTCAACACTGGGGACATCCTCCCCGTCATATTCAACCGTTAAGCAGTGGGTTTCCGAGTTTAAAAAGGGTCGTGTGAGCACCTCTGATGGGCCTCGCTCAGGACGCCCCGTTGAGGTCACAACTCCAGATATGATCGAAAAAATTCATCAAATAGTGCTGGGAGACCGCAGATTGAAAGTGCGTGAGATAGCTGAGACCTGTAAGATGTCATATGAACGTGTGCAACATATTTTGCACCAACATTTGCATATGGAAAAGCTCTGTGCAAGATGGGTGCCGCGTTTGCTAACAGTCGACCAAAAATTGATTCGAAAAAACATTTCTACCGCAAATTTGTCATTGTATAAGCGTAATCCAAGCGAATTTTTGCGTCGATTCGTAACCGTTGACGAAACGTGGGTCCACCACTACACTCCTGAAACCAAAGAACAGTCTAAACAGTGGATTGGACCAGGGGAACCAACTCCAAAGAAGGCAAAAACAATTTTTTCGGCGAACAAGGTTATGGCTACTGTTTTTTGGGATGCAAGAGGTATTATATACATTGATTACCTTGCAAAGGGTAATACTATCACTGGTCAATACTACGCAGACTTATTGCAACGTTTGAGCCACGAGGTGAAAATTAAACGACCTCATCTGGCGAAGAAAAAAATCTTGTTTCATCACGATAACGCACCAGCGCACACGTCAATCGTTGCGACGGCTAAAATCAACGATCTAAAGTTTGAATTGATGCCGCACCCTCCTTACTCTCCAGACCTAGCCCCGAGTGACTATTTTCTGTTCCCTAATCTCAAAAAATGGCTTGGCGGTAAGAGATTTGCGGACAATGAAGAAGTAATCGAAGCTGTAAATGGTTATTTTGAGGAGCTTGACGAATCAGTCTATAGAGATGGCATTAATAGACTGGAACACCGCTATGAGAAATGTATCAGCCTTGGAGGAGATTATGTTGAGAAATAAAAAAAAAAAATTTTTAAAAACCTTGTTTTTCTTGGTCAGGCCGGAAACTTATCAATCCACCCTCGTAATTGAGTTAATGTATCGGTTTATTTGTAGGATCTCTCTTTTTGTGTAACAAAGGGGTGGTTTCTTTGTGTGCATAAGATTGATGAAAGAATATGTTACCTGCTGAGTTGTTAGGATACATAGGAGAAGCTCATTGCTTGTAAGTTCGTGGGATAAGGATGGCGGGGATGAGAGAAGAAAGGGTTTTAAGCAACAAGTTAGGTCATTAAGAAAGGATGTGGTGTAGCAGTTATCAAGAGCTGCAAACGCATTTTTGACGTCCTATTGGCTAGCTGAGGCTGGATGAAGGCTGTGATGTCTTCTCTGTCTTTGGCATCTTTCGTTGTCTTCAGGAAAATGGTTAGAGGCTTTTCCGCCTGGTGGACAATACCAGAACTTGAGCGTATAGTGCTGGAGAAATGATCTGCCACATTTCAGTTCACAAATAAAATTAGGGAAATGCGAAGATTGACTCAAAATACGAAAGAATCGAGGTGTCTAATCAATCTGACGACTGATAATGATGATTTAATTACCCCATGGTAATGATGATGGTTATACAGTGTACATTTCTTTTCCTTTTTCTACATTCCATTCCTGACTATTTCGTGAACAAAATTTTGTTTATCGGTTCACGCGAACGAAATAAGCCTTCGCTTAACTATTTTATCAAACGATTTAGACGAAGGGGAATGTAAGTTTGTTGCTTTTCTTGTATTAATATCAGTTAATTACTTACACGACTTTGAAATTTCAATTTGATTTACAAGACTGTCTTTCAACACAAACGATTTTGTAATGAACAAGGGCGCGTTTTTTAGGGAAGTAAACATAATCAAAATGTCATAAACAAATTACAAGCTTCAAGTAATAATAGAGAAATTTAATTTCCTTCCGTTTTTTTTTATTATTTACCTACGTAATATTCCTGTCAGGGAGGGAGATTTTTGGAACCATTTAGAAAATACTTATTCTGATACTATATTTTTCATTATGAATTATGTATTTATGATTATCAGGTATCTATCAGAAACAGGGAATCATTTTCTGTATAACTAGTTCAAAAAAAAAAACTTTTGGGTGTTTCATTCCCTCCAGCCAGTTGTGCTGGTTGGCGGGCAGTCCCTGCGGACTACGCCGGAAGGTATGGCGGAAGACTCTCTTCAGTCTCCTTTCAGGAATCGTGGGAATGGGTGGGTGGTGGTTCGGGTGAGAAAGATGAGACGGACGAAATAAAGACATAAGAGAATAAAAGATTATCTGTGGAATATTACTTCCCCAACATTCGCCTAAGTGATCCAAGGAAACCACAGAAAAACTTGGACCAAGGCAGACGGACACGGAATCGAACAGCCGTCCTCCCGAATGCTAACCAATGGTCTAAACCTTTAGGCTATGTCGACCGGTAACTAGTTCAAAATATTCTGAGATTTATATACTTGAGAGACAGTGACTCAGCTGCTAAAGAAGGAACTCCAGACTAAGGTTCATGAGATTCTCAATCATATTTGCCTTGTGGTTCAAATACGTCATAACAGCCACTTTTCACACTCTGGTTTCAAATAACTAAACGTTAAAGGAAGGTAGTTATTGGTAATTTAAACCTGTTGATGTAAAGAAACATTTATCCTTAGTGAATCTCGGTGGAGATTAACTTTTTCTATAATGAACTGGTAGCATATTAAAAGACGTGAAACTTTTGCTAATATCATGCTCCGTACCGTCTATCGGAAGTTCCGCGTAGTTTATTCGCAAAAGTCCGTTAGGACTTGAGATAATTAAAAACTTCGTCTAATAATACTCGGCCTGAACGCTACGATGCAAGTTGGATGAAGTCGTAAATGGGGGTAAAGTACTTCTTTAGTTATCGATCAATGGTATAATTGCACGAGAAATAATCTCTTCTTTTAAGCAGCAGCAGGAGAGGGAAAATGAGCAGAAAGCAACAGGTGTTTCTGACTTCGTCTTTCAGGTGGAACTAGTCATATTTTTGGAGGAGATTCTTTTTTGTGATTCTGTATTTTTACCCAAATAAACATGTCACAAAATGGTATAATCAGACTGAAGCTGATAGTTCTCGCCAGTTAATAAAAAACGATTTGATAGGTTAGGTTTGATTATGATGGTAATTTAGTGTATATTAATCTATTTATTTACTATTGGTGCCAGGATATTCGCATTCCATAGCAATACTGAGAAAAAAATTACGCAGGGTTACAGGTAGCACATCAAATACAAAGTCCGCACCATCGAAATGTCATTAATGTTCTTTATTTCTCTAGTTGCATTGCAGTGTTGCAAAAAAATCTTTCTGAGTTGTTATACGGAAACCGCCGATCCAGAATGATTTCATTGTACTCTTGTAAAAAGGTCAAGTATTAATAATATTAGATTCCGTTTGAAATGTTACGAATGAGTTCTGAGCAAACACAACTAAACGAAGTAATATATCGTATAAATCGGTTCTTCGCTAGAGACATTAACGTTATTTTCGTGTTCTTATTGCAAAAAGGACTCAAAACCCTCATGTACCTTTAATAGGAAAATTATTTAAATGCTTTCATATAGCGAAGGTAAATGAATTTCAAATTCAATCATCTAATTGTTTGGAGAATCGAATATACTTTAAACTTTCTGTCTGATTTGGATTTCATGTGAATCCTCAGTAAGTATGACGTATACGAAAAGCATCAGAAAAAGGAGACGAAAAAAGAGTAGGATGTGCGTGTTTGTTTTTCGGTAGATGGTCAGAATAAATGGTAGGAAGTGTTTTCTTCTCAGCATTTTCCGCAGTTTAACATTTTTACTGCGTCCAAACGTAGGTAGCATGATTGGAATTTAAAGCAAGCCGACGCGAAATTTACCAGACAAATTATGCTGAAAACGATAGGGCACGGAGCCGGTTTTTGTGTGGATAACGACAAAAAAAGACGTTAAAATTGAGCGGTTAAACACTTAACATGTTGGATGACGACGTGGCGAGACACGGCGAGGAGAAGGACGGGTTGCAGATTGCCCTTTCGCACGAAATGTTGCATGAATTTAACATGAGACAGGGGGATAGGTAACGGCAGTTATCGTTTATTTTGCCAAATCGGTCTCTTCGATTTACACACTCGGTGGCCAATTGACATCGTTCGGCTCTCTATTCGTTTGTTTCGACGGCCGACGATAGTGTTCAAGATGCAAACGTATTCGGATTCGATTGAAGAACATCGAATATGAATGCGTTGTGCCGAGGAGACGCTACATTCGAATTGGGTTTTCAGAACCGTATGTGATGTAGGTACATTGGTAAAGTATCTACTTAATACGGACGTGCGTGTAAAGTATGTCGTACGTTCTGCATGTCACTAATATTCCGCGTATCTATGGGTTTGCGTGTTAGTTATTACCACAGACATAGAGAATTGACTGAGAATTTTCTCATCATCAAAAGGTCGTCAGTTCTAAGACTGGTTGGAAAAAACTAAATAAACTTTTGGGTGTTTCATTCCCACCAGACAGTAATATTGGTGGGCGGGCAGTCCCTCCGGACTACGCCGGAAGGTAGGGCGGAAGGCCCTCTTCAGCTTTCAGGAATCGTGGGAATGGGTGGGTGGTGGTTCGGGTGAGAAAGATGAGACGGACGAAATGAAGACAGAAGAGAATGAAAGATTATCTGTGGAATATTAGTGCCCCAGCATTTGCCAGTGATCCAAGGAAACCAAAAAAAAACTTGGACCAAGGCAGACGGACCCGGAATCGAACCGGCGTCCTCCCGAATGCTAAGCAATGGTTTGGACACGCACCTCCATCCTTCCTACCTCCTATCCTGAGCTAATCTTCGTATTTCCCCAAAACTAGAACAACCCACATCCTTGACTATTTGCGAACAGTAATCTAATCTAGGTCTTCCTCTACTTCTCCTAACTCCCGTTTTTGCCTCTAATATGTCTCTGACTAGACTTTCATGCCTGAGAAGATGTCCTACCAGTAGGAGTCTTTCTATAATTTTAATTGGTCTACGTCACAGTCTTTCAGGAGTTGATAAATGAGGTAAAGGAACAGAAAAAACAAAAAAACAGTTTTCTCTCTTTCTACAGAGTGGTCAATATCATAAAGGCATTGCTCAGTTCATTCTCTATGTTTGTAGTTGTTACCGTATTCGGTAAAAGGGGATTTGCAGTTGGGAATGTGGAATATCTGGAGCTGATGAAAGATTGAATTGGAATAGTGTATATGAGCTAACCATGGATCGTAGAGCGATGAGAAGGTGGGGATGACCTTGTACAACATTAAGAAAAGGTATTTAGAAGTGCAGGCAGGGAGTTGGAAGTGAATGGGATGGAGTCAGTTGAATAAAGGAAAAGAGGATTAGATAACTTAAACGGGTTAGGTTTGAATGCCTACATATCTGGGAAGAGAGCAGTACATGACTGTTTTGGAAAATATTAATGTTACTAGACATCATCAAAATTTGGAAACAGAAGTTTCTTCGATTGAGTATAATAATCTCCACACGTCTGTGGTGTATTGTACGAGCTATCGGGGTGTCGGTTTAGGTTCCTAAGATCACTCACTCTTGGAGTCCTAGGCAAAAAACACCCACCTACACTTCTTTGGTTTATTAGTTTATTTATGTGCATTGTTTCGTTTGGAATAATTTTAATACTAAAGAGTTATGGAGTTATTGTGCGGAAAATCGATTTTTATCTTTACACCAGAAGTTAGAAATTTTAAATTGCTGTATTATTAAAATTGTGCATACTACCTGTTTTGAAAAGAAAACTTTATGTTGCGATTCTAATCTCCTCCTGGCACTTCATCTGCTCCATTATTCGAACCAATAAAACAGCGTACCTATGGATACACCTGTAAAAATGTAAATTTCGCAGTGCGCTTATTCTCAAAAGTAAGTTTGAATAGGTTTAGAGCTTGTACTCTGGCCATTTGGCGCGTTTGTATGTTACCCGCGTAGTGAACAGCTACATGATGAATGAAGAGAACGCGACGAAACAGGTAGCGGCGTGCAACTCTGCATTCAAAATATTCACGCAAGTAGTGCATGCTGTATTTTAAAGGAAAATCACGCGAGGTGGTCGTCTATACATTGCGATGATGTGGAATGTAAGCTGGAGTGGTGTTTAGACTCTACGGGCATTTGAGAGACCAGTTGGAGATGGGAGCTAAAATTGTTAAAATTCTTATCAAAAGTAAATAGGAAATGTTAATGTGAGAGTTCAACTTCTGTTGTATTTAATTGTCAATGCGAATTAAAACATTAAATATCTTTTAATGTTTTGGTAACCTATCCTAACCTAACCCGGTCAAACTTGCGCCATGCCACCTTGCCGTACTTTCCCTTCCTTAACAAACTAACCTAACATGATCAAACATAATACAACCCAACCCAACCCAAGTCAATCCAGCGCAACCTATGCTAGCCTAGTCTAGTCTAGCATAACCTAACCTAACCTAACCTAGTCTAGCATAACCTAACCTAACCTAACCTAACCTAACCTAACATAACATAACCTAACCTAACCTAACCTAACCTAACCTAACCTAACCTAACCTAACCTAACCTAACCTAACCTAACCTAACCTAACCTAACCTAACCTAACCTAACCTAACCTAACCTAACCTAACCTAACCTAACCTAACCTAACCATTTGAGGCGTATCTACAGACATTCCATATATCGATTGTAGGTGGAAACTTATCGTTAGGTTTGAGTATAGTTATGAGTTGTTACATTACTGAGACACTGCAATAGTGGATCCTAACTGATGGCCAATGAGTACATGTTGAAAATGATGAGTTTTATGTACAGAGTCTATTGAAATACTAAATAAAGTAGAAATATTGCAATTTTTTGGCTAAGCCGTTCAGCATCCGATGATTTGTGTTTAGCTGGAACGTTCATGAGTTTGGAGAGCCAAAACTAAATCGCATGTGAATTCTGGGAGTTGGCCAAAGAAAAATACGACAATAATATTATTGTCATTACTATTATGGCATAATCGAGATAGATTGGTATTTAGTAGCGAGAAGTGCACAAAGTCGTAAAAGTGAGTTGCTGCAGTGGCATAAAGGAGCTGGAGTGGGATTGAAACGTTACAGAAACTCTTTAGGGATACGAGGATGCCAAGTTATGAGACAAAGCGCTGTTTACACAAAGTTATTTGTGTACGCAAATAAAGAACGTTTGCCGTCATCGTACATTGTTCCGTTCATTGCTCAGCAAACAACTTTGTTTTGTAAGATAAACCAGTTTAGAGAACATACGAATAAAATCAGTTAATTATTCCACGTTTTAGCTTCTACCTATATGGCAACAGTTGCTCATGGAGTTTTCAGTGCCAATCGTGGAGTACGTTGCGACCTCTATGTTTGCATTTAAAAAGTAACTTCACTTAAACAAATATGTAATTCTTATAACGCTGCCATTTTATTAACCAGTACGTACAAATATAGTAACTAGGTGTCTCTGTAGAACTAATTAACTTATTTTTTTTTTCTGAAAGTCTAATGAGGATATCACAGCGAAAAGCCTCCAACTGCAACAAATGACGAAAATATTGTCACTTATTTAACCTCCTATTCGCACTATTATTACTTTTATTTATCAATTTACTGTCCAAATAACACTTCTATTATTAATTAGTTGACAATTCACCACTATGTAAACACTTTATCACTTCTTCGCTCTTTCTTTTCTTTTTATCGCCTCGAACTCTCTGACTGGTAACTAACTCTACTCAAAAAAGAAAGTATTGGGTGTTTCATTCCCACCAGCCAATAATGCTGGTAAACGGAAGGCCCTCTTCAGCCTCCTTTTAGGAATAGTGAGAATGGGTGGGTGATGTTTCGGGTGAGAAAGAAGAGACGGGCGATTGAAGACAGAAGAGAATGAAAGATTATATGTGCAATATTACTGCCCCAGCATTTGACCATGTGATCAAAGAAAATCACACAATGGACTAAACGTCTAGGTCATGCCGCTCGGTCTCTACTCGATCTCGCGACAACTATTTATAGAGATTAGCTATTCCAGAATGTTCCACCTTCTAGAAACCTGGGCGACATGAACTATATGACGCCTTCTTTTGTAATTGAACCATCATCAATTTCTGCTTGTCGCACTCGTACATGACCTTTGGAAGCCTGTTTCGTCGCTTCTAACTCCAGGGCCTGTGATAGTACTTCACTTGGAGTCTTGTAGCTTGCTAATCTGAGGACTTGCTATAGTTTACCATCCCTGACTCCATCGACAAATGTTTGTACTGCCAATTGGTCTATGAACCCTTGAGGAGCAGAGGGGTAGGCTAATCTTACGAGGCGCTCCACATTTGACTCAAATTGTTGAAGAGTTTCGTTACTTCTTTGGTTACGACTTTCAGTTGCGTCTGGTGTACTTACTGTAGATGTTTATCGTCGTACCTCATTTCTATGTGGTTGACAAGAAGGTGGAAGTTATATTGTTGAGACTCGGGCATACCTTGGAGTATATCCAGCGCCTATTCTCGTAAGGAAACTGTTAGTGCTGTTTCTTCTATCCCACATTATTTTTGCGCAATTGCAGCACTTGAGACGACCCCTGTATTTCTTGTAGTCTTGAACTTTTTCGATATCGCGACAACTATCTATAGAGATTGTCTTAATTTCTTGGATCAGATTGAAACATATTCTCGTTGGCAGCGAGGATACGACCAAGAGTCAAAAATGATACACTTCGATTTCACTAGGATCAAAAAAAGCAAGGGTAGGCAAGTCAGATATCAAATCATAGCCGTAGGGGTTAGTAAACCACCACTTCGAATGTGGCTCACTGTTATGAGTATACTGCATTATGGTAATGTGTGTTTTGTTACTCAGCTATTTCATCTAGCTAATGAAAACATTGATGTGGATTACCAGCTTTTTATTCATTCGATTTAAGTACTTGTGACTTTCCTTTCTGACAATAGAAAATATTAAAATGATCGTTGAATTGAATGAAATTCTACTTTCCGATTTACATGATTGCTATGAAGAGTAGAAAAATCGTCTCTAGCGGTGTGTGGCTTCTCAAGACAACTGCTTCGATGGGAACAATGTTAGAATTATTAAAGAATAGTCTCACCACTTAATTTATATACTTCGTATGTTTTAAGTGATTGTTTTTTCTTGTTAAACTGGAAAGGATGTGATTTAGTGGTAGTTTTACAATACAGAGTGGGTAATCAAGCATGAATCGATTCCATGGTGGCCGCGAGCTCCGTCTACCGTAAAGACCAACCGAGTGCGATGAAGCATCACGCTCACACACACCCACATACACACACACATACTCAGATAAAGCCACACAAGGTCTGAACATCAATTTGCATCTTCCGCTGCTACCATGCAAGGGTTTGCCGCCATGAGTTATTGCAGTTTTCAAGGGAGATATTGTTTTCCGTATTGATCTGTTCACGTGACTAAAACATTCATGAGATGAGTTCATCTTCCATCATCTCGCTCCTCCGTTTCTTTTTCTCTTCATTTTTTATCTTTACGTTTATGATAAAATCCCTAATTCTCGATCCTAGATGACCGTTCAGTGACATTAAATTTCTTACAAACGAAAAGACGGGTATCAGAAAAAGGAGGAGACATGAAAGGGCTTACGACAGGGCAAAAAACGAATGTCAAAGGGACGTTATATAAATTATTAATTAGGATTTTGCTTTTTTATTCGCGCTTCTTTCTTCCGTATTTGATTTTTATACTGAATAATTGATTCAGGACTTTAGGAGAAACAGAAAAAACTGTAATAAGACTGGAAATTTTTATGGAAATAACTTCGTTTGAGTAGTAATCTATAATTTCAAATTCGTTAGACGGGATATATCTGTAGGAGTCTAATCCTTTTTGCCAAACAGCTTGCTAATTCGAACGCTCCTAATTCCTGTGCTTAAAGCTCACATTTTGGTTTGATTCACTTTCACAATGCCGCTTTAATGATGCTCCGGTAGGCATCAGTGTCGTAATTAAAGTATTCCTAGCAATGTATCTTGAACTTCCGTCGAGGGAGGGCTTAATTGATGCACACCGGAACGGCGTTACGCCAACTGAGTGAAACAGAGAAAGACAGGAGGATAAGCATAAGAAAATATTAAATTTCGAAGGATTCCGCAGTCAACACCCGAGATGGAGGTGAACCAAATGACGCGGAAAGATAAACTAGTTAACTAGTTAATGGTTAGAAGATTTACATGGAAACCAAAAGTACTGCCTGCTACTACCGCTGGTTCCATGAGCGTGTTCAATAAATGTGATCTCTAACCTATCTTTTCTTTCAGACTCGAAATACGAACCTAAGCAAAGTTTTAATATGTACCTACACAAAATAATGTTAGACGCGATCGATATACTACACCGTTGAGGGTAGAAATTGCTTGTGTATATATTTCTACGACATCGTTAAGTATTACTCGTTGAGAATCTGATTTAGGTTTCGACAAGAGAAACTGGATCTACCTAATCGGAAATAAATTGTAGTACAATCGGTTTTAGCAATGCGGGTCGCAATGTCGTTCTTAGAACAGCGAAGATACTAGAAGCAATTGACTGTTGTACTTCATGAAAATAGATTCCCTTTTGTCTACTCTAAGCAAAGGTTGAAACTGATTTTAAAAAGAAAATGCCATTGTAATTTATAAAATAAAGTAATAAAGTTTATTCGGGTTGCAAGTCCTCACATGCGTTAAAACCTTAGAATACGTATCATATCGTACCTACCACCATGTTTGAAGTCTTAGAGTGCATTACCGGTTCAGGGTGTGTTCAATTTTCTTGCATTCCTCACTCTGCAATAGCAACATAATTCTTGGGCCACATTTTTCATCCCAAAAGCAGATTTTATTGCTGTAATTGTAGAAAATGAGATACTGGATGACTATTAGTTAAAAATTGGTTTGGTGCACTTGAGAAATAATAAACAATTGTTATGGTTCTGTTCAATGCTATGGGTACATTGTATTAAAACCGATTATTAGTGGAAATAATCGGGCCGCCGTTGTCAGAAACTTTCTTTTAAAATGTTTTATTGCCAATAAAATTTTCGAAGCGACATAATCCACAACCCGGAACAAGGATCCTTCGTGTGCCATTTTTGTCTTGCAGGTTTATCTGCTTCCTGGCACTGGTGGGGAGGAAAGTTTATGAACTAGTAAAGTTCTGACCTACTTATAAGCTTCCTTTATTTGAAAAGTTGAAGGGTGAAGCACATAATCCATTCTTATCAAGTTACAGGCAGTATATCGCCATCTAGTGATATGACGAATACTTGACAAGACTTTACAAAGGTATCTACTGCACAAAAACTGGGGCACTCTTTGCTCCAAGATTATTTTGATTCTTACCTTGGGATATACCCGCCACGGTATCCATGTTCAAGGGATTGAGATACAACTCAATCAGCGAATAGAGATCGAAACCACCGGCGGGCAGTTTCTCGTAGGAAATGAGAGAGACCGCCTAGAAACATCTAAGTGTGGCCGCAACGTATCTAATCCTTACCAGGTTTGATACCTGAGCGGATGTAATGAGGCTCATCCCCAGGATGCGGGGTGCAACTGCTGTTACTGCCAGTTCATACTCAGACGATCGCGCAGATAAGAAAGTTTTCGATCTGGGGCCCCGGGATAAGTCTGTATCACTGGTCTAATTTTCGGGGTACGAATCCCTCTTTTAGTCGAATTACTTGCACTTCCGGATTGGTGAGCCATTTTGGGTTCAAAGGTCGTCTACTAGTTTCAGCACTCCATTAACTCTAACGCTTGCCTGGCCCCTTGCACGTCCACCTAAAAGGAAACCTTTTCTCGAATGTATCAGATTTTGAACTGATTAGTTCTCATTAGAACGCCATCGGCAGTTTCAATTCAATCAAAGATTCTGGCACATGTTTCGCCTAATTTAATTTGTGTTATAATTGTGTTTTGTTTTTATTACACGTACTAAATAGATTTTTATGATATACTTGAAAAGTTAGTGGATTCTCTTTCGCTGAAACTTTTTGTTTTTATTCAGTCGAGGTATCAGCTTAATCGTCTGGATCACACATGGCGTCTAGATCGATTCACGCACTCATTCGCGGAAATTGATGGTGCCATTAGTGGCGAGACTGGTGGTTATTTATTCCTCGTATGTACGGGGGCGGGGTTCGGGCAATAAAACGCAATAGGAGACATGTTTTAACGGATAATAGGATTAGGTTCGTGGAGCCCTTTGCGGTCCGATATTGCGCTGGCCGAATCTATTCGACTGACCCGGTAAATGGAATTCAAAGCGTCCGCTTTTATTCAGATAGATATGCCAGATCAGGAGACTAAACCGAGATAGACGGCAGCAATAAAAGTTTCTCAAATGGAGCATCTATATGACTATCTAAAGACGAAGGGTGTGGCACTGTATGGCGATGCATAAAGTCAAAATCTTCAAGACAGAGAAAATACCACAAATGGCGCGGTAAACGCCATCTGTAGTACGATGCTACATTTTAGGATTACGTATGCTCCAACAAGGTCCATTTAAATATATGGATATTTATACTTGCTGAAACGATTCCCGGCGTAGCTAACCTCAACGTGATAGACACGTTACCATAATCGAATAAAATAATTCGAAGTGGTCTGTATTCTGTCGAAACTGCCAGACGCGGATCGCGATTTCGATCTTTTTGGATCTCATCAGCGCGTCGCAGACAGCTCCGACAGAACACAGACCAACTTTTACCTGCTGTCTTAACAGCGCGTTTTAGAAAATACCACAAATGGCGCGGTAAACGCCATCTGTAGTACGATGCTACATTTTAGGATTACGTATGCTCCAACAAGGTCCATTTAAATATATGGATATCTACTTGCTGAAACGAATCCCGGCGTAGCTAACCTCAACGTGATAGACACGTTACCATAATCGAATAAAATAATTCGAAGTGGTCTGTATTCTGTCGAAGCTGCCAGACGCGGATCGCGATTTCGATCTTTTTGGATCTCATCAGCGCGTCGCAGACAGCTCCGACAGAACACAGACCAACTTTTGCCTGCTGTCTTAACAGCACGTTTTAGAAAATACCACAAATGGCGCGGTGAACGCCATCTGTAGTACGATGCATCATTTTAGGGTTACTTATGCTCCAACAAAGTCCACTTATCTACTTGCTGAAACGTTCTGTCGGAGCTGTCTGCGACGCGCTAATGAGATACAAAAATATCGAAATCGCGATCCGCGTCTGGCAGTTTCGACAGAATTATTTTATTCAAGATAGAGGTTATGTATATATCTCAGTGAACTGTTTCAATAATTTTAAGAAGCTGGGACTAATACGGGTTGCATACATGTCCTTCGCGTTCTCATTTTATTTTTGTGCATTGCCTTAGATTGCGTGCAGTCAAAAATCGTAACCCATGACTTCGTCCGTATCTGGAGAGGAGTTGATCCTTTTAATTTTTTGCCATTGACCCGTAAAGTTGTTCCGGTGATTCCTATTGGAGCAATCTTATTTATCGTTACAGTTGAAGTGTAATCGCCTAAGGCCATTCTTTCAGAAAATTACTCTTCTCGCGCGCCCAAGGTGATTACTACCACTTTCATGGAAACGTGCTTACTTGCCCCTGCGACCATTATTTTTGGACGTTCGGCGCGCGATATCAAAAGAACGCTCCTGGCTCTCATCCAAAACTCCGCGCGTCCGTCGCTTCGACTTGATTATTGGATTAGTTCGGAATTCGGCAGTTTTCAGAACGGACTCGCCGACGATGATGATGACGGTGGCGGCAGAGAACGTCGCGCTAAATTTTTAGGACGGATATCCGAACAAAAAGATGTTACAGAAGGAACGAAATCTGCTGAATACGATTATTTGACATCGAACAATTTCTACGGCGATTCCAGATCAACGGCTTCCGAACTCGGCTATATACCTACTGAAAATGTTGGAGATAGTGAACGAACGGTGTTGGAACTCGTATATTCACTTATTAATCACCTATTTCCTGATGAGATCACTAAACAATGAATATGAATTTACATTACCTATTTCTTCAAATGAAAATAATTTCTTTAGATGGAATTTACGAGAAGGAATGACCATGATGGCGTAGATTTGATAATAAAAGTTACTTTTACGTCAAAGGCCTGTATTCAAAGAAACCATTTTAGACTTTCAAATATTCAAGTACTTCATTGTGACCGCTGAGTTTCACATTCTACTACTAAATTCACATCTCGTAAATGTCTGGCTTGGCATCGTTTTAGATGACATAAACTTGAGGCTACTTCAAATTGTGGTGGTTTGTGTCGCTAAATACTAATTAATACAAAAGATAGCATTTATGAAGAATGCACAAGATCCTCTTGGAAGCATTCCGTCCATGGTATATCCTGTTTGACACCTTTCTTATGTCAATATGTCCAATTAAAGAACCAAGACAGGGAACATCTTCAATTTCGGTATTTTGATACAGTATTAATTTTATATTTTCAGAAAACTGGTTTTAATATACTGATCATTAGTCCATTGGATAGATAGATTATATTATATATTAGCATAATGGTTTCAGATGGGTCAGTGACCATTTAAGTAAATAGATTATTGACAAAATTCGAGGATAAAGTATTGTCGACGCTTTGAATGCAAGATGTTTTATTTAAATGAAAGTATATTTTGTTTTTAGCGATTGTTTAACTTAGTTGTTAAAAATTAACAAAAATTAGAGAGAAAGGAAGTCGAATTTTCCAATTACATAATTCCAGGTTGGCGTCCGGACTCTGATTGCTGATGATATAAATTATTTATGAACTTTAGCGGAGTGAGTCAACAGTGTTAGCAAGCTGTATAATTTCAAATTTAATGAATATGCCTAGAGACAAGTTTTGATAATTAAAGACCCTTGTGATAATGTCGAGATTAGAATTAGCCAAAAATTAAAAGTGTTTCGTAAAATTAAAATAAACGTGAGCAAGGAAATTTAATAACGCAACTTAATGAATACGATAGGTGCAATTAGTCTCAGAGCTACCTTAATGAATGTTTGAATAAATAATATAGAACAGAAGTGATAATAATAGTAGGTGGTAATTATCCGTCAAATTAAGCAACATCGCCACTTAGACCATGAAAGAGTGTAAAATGGGGGTACGTTTAGCACCAAATCGGCCATCTCAGTAGAATTTGTGTAAATTAACTTACATCTGCTTTTTTTTCTCAAGTCCCCAAGACATCAGCAGCCTAAATATTATACTTCGTTTACTTTCTGTAGCGATGTGACCTTCAGTTTGACCGGCGCAAAGTAGAAAAGAACAGCACTAGGCCAGAGAAGGAAGGAGACAACTCTCGGCCAAACTCTTAACCGGTGAAGAGAGTGAGGTGAGAGAGTACAGTACTGTACGGAAAAATTGACCATTTTATCCACTACAATTGCATTGCTCAAATGTGCTGTTTTTGGTACCATTTACTATTGAAAATTTCAACGAGATGTTTATTTGTATTTGAAGACATATTAAAGGCTTCAACGCTTGTTTTCGACTCGCACTACTATTCATGATTGAACGAAACTTTTGGCAGGTACTGTATGAAAAAGTATGTTTAATGAACAAGAGTCGAGAGTATAATGAGCTTTTTTCTCCCTACCTACGATTTTGCCAGCGCGCATCCAAGAAAGTGGAAGAGGCAAATCGCTAGAGAAAGTAAATGAAGTATAACACCAGTACTTTTCATCCACATGACAGTCCGAATGCTTGGTACCAAACAATTTTAGATTCATCTTCTGCGACAGTCCGATATGAGAGTCCCTTTTCTGCCACGGCCGAAGGACTAGATATTCGGGAGTCAAATAGATTATTATTTTACATAACCTTAGTATATGAAATTATTACACCCGCGGGCACGCACTGATTTATATGTAATAATGTCGGCACATATCCATAAAATGAAATAGAGTTTTATCGCGAACTTTGGAATGAAAACATAAAGGAGCTTGTTATCTTGACCCATAAAAATTACGTTTGAACTGATCCGATATATAAAGTCGTCCCGTGGTGTTAAGATGGTGGTCGGCGGTCGTAAAATTCTCACAATCTCCACCAACAGAGTAGGAAATAACGTTAGACGGCGGGGACAGTACACAATCGGAAGTTTTTTGTCTGACTCGCTAAAAAACACATTCCATTCGATTGCGATTGGATCTCTAACTCAAAGATGGAAGTTTTATTGAATTCCGTAGATAACGGGCTCTCTTCAGGGATTGCTTTCGACCCCTTAACTTCCTGATATCTTTAATATCGTCTACAAACGTAATTTAATAAGTTCGCTCCCTAATGTTTTGACTGTCCTCTAACTCCACACTTTTCCGTCAATTTAATTGTTTTTTATTGTGTTATGATACGGTAGGGAATTGGTTTCTGTCCGCTTTTTTATAAGATGTAGTTTATTTAGTTTTCTAAACACAAAATATTCGTATATTTACTTGAAAATAAAAAAAAAAGGAAGAATTAGCTATCACGGAATGTCTACCAAATGTGAAACATTGAAATTGATTAACAACATAAAAACAAAGGCTTTCACGGCCGGAATCCACAGTAGAATGAAGATTCGGGCTACTGGGTCTCAGTCGCTGTCGAGACTTCGAGATATAATCTACAGGCCTGACGCTGGAAGCTGGCGGAAATTTTAAAATGGCGTGGATGCGCGGTAGCAAAAGTAGGCAGTTTTAGGTACAGGTCTGACGAAGTAAGCTGGCGAGCGGTCGCGCAGGTACTTGCCCATTTATGACCTATTTGGGTAAGTCACTTGGAACCGATACATAAATAAGCTTTCAGTGGGCGTAAATTATAGTATTAATACAGATAGGACAGTAGCGTACTAGAAAATAATGTAAAAACATGACTAAAATTAACCTATTGCTTTTGTTTTATAATTATTTTTCACATTCACTCTCATCATGGGAATATCTATCACTGTCACGAACATCAACAATTAGTTCTTCTGTTTGTATGTCTATTACTTGCTCACTGATCCCTTTTTTTAAATATTTAATCTACGCCCCTGATAGGAATACTGAAGAATGAGGGCTGTAATCTTTATACCTAAAACTGCCTACTTTTACCACCGCGCTTCCAGCGTCAGGTCTGTACTGTTCGTTTCAAGAGGTTAGAAATATGCCCCTTCCCTTTATTCGGATGCGTCCTAGCATAATTCCAAATTCAATCATATTTGTCCGCGGAGCTCATTTCTTCACCGATCATCGAGCGAGGACTAGACAAAAGTGTACAGTACCATTTGCAAAATTATTTAAACTGCCTCGTTAAAATTTAAGAGTATGCTTTATTTAAAAGCATATTTAGCCAAAAATAATAACAAGTGAATTAACTTAACGTTCTACACATCTATAAAACTTTTGCTTTGTTTTCTATTGTTAATTAATATAAATTTTTGTTTTAAGAAATTGCTAAACATTTTCGTCTAGTACTGTACAGTTCTAGGCGATCTCCTAAGACCGTCCATCGAGAGCTCTGCTCGTTCAAGCTTGTTCCAACTATTTTTGTCTTGCTCACGCTTAGTGTGTATTCTTTCTATCTTCGCGCAGATTTCTTCAAGGTCACAATTCTAACAAATTGAAATGGACTGTATCTTGTGAAAGGGCTTTACATTATTATTAATAAATACAAATGATTCACGCGTGCATATTCCTATGTTTAGCTGATGATAGTCCAATGAAGAGGTGAGCATGTCTTGTCATACTTATTTCGCTTTTACTTCCAGGCGCGCGTAAAGATTTTTCACGTCAATAATAATATTACAAGTACCTGAAGCGATTACATAAAAGAAATGTGCCGTTTTTCCGATTCCTTGTTTTCTATTTACCCTTTGGGACGAGTTTTTCCAAGAGTCCTCTTCGGGCTCTTACGCCCATACATGAAAGGAATTAATAATATTAGTAGTAGGCTGGTATGAAAGAAAATAAAAGCTCGGAAAAATCTGTAATATGAAACAAATGACGGAGGAATGTCAAGCAATATGTCATCTGTTCCGGGAAATCAGATGAAACGAAAGATATTTTTGTGCTTTAGCTGACGTAGAGAGCTATTTCCTAGGAAGTGCCGAGTCTTCGTTTCGTAGAGTGGATTTTTTTTTTGTTTCTATTAACACTTCCGTTTTTATTGTAAGATTCAAACGTGCCAATTTAATTCGTTAAAGGGCCTTTGTAAATGTTATATTAAATGGAGTAGGCATGCCATCTACTAAATAGGGTAATTGACAGCGAACGACAAGGAAGGAGAAAAGGAGGTCGTAGAGTCAAGTACCTTTAATTAGGGGTGGAGGATGTAGAAAAGATGTAAAGTAAGAACTAACGACCAAACGTGCTTCATAATTATTGTGATGTATTAGGAAATTGAAATTCCTTTGTTCGAGTGCTGTGAGTAGTTCAAATACCTACATCAAAATATTAAAGCATATTTTGACGGTAGTGTCTGTCAAATGCAGACAAAGGCATTGTGCATAGACCCTACACCACACACACACACTAGTTGACAAGTCGTTGCGTCAGCGGGTTGAGAACAATGGAGCCTATCGGTGGTGGAAAGATAAAAAAGCAATATTATTGTTATATCATCCTGCATGTCTCTAGCTTTCGTCTTACAATCTCTAAAGTGCCCTTTTCTTTAATAGTTGCACATCATTTAATCGGTCAATCAAGAGCGAATATAAAGATAGGAGACGAAAAATTAGAAGAAGTGGCTGATTTTAGGTATATGGGAAGTCAGATAAGTCAGGACGGAAGGAGTGGTAGGGATATCAAGCAAAGGATAACGCAGGCTCGAGTCGCCTTCAATAAAAAGAATCACTTCTACGCTCGTGAACGATTAATTTAGAAATTCGAAGAAGATTGTTAAAGGTGTATGTTTGGAGCGCGGCGCTGTACGGGTGCGGAACATGGACGGTGGGCGTGTCGGAAAAGGAAAGGTTAGAAGCGTTTCAAATGCGGTGTTACGTGCGAATGATGAGGATACCGTGGATAGAGAAGTTTAGAAATAAAGAGGTATTGGAAAGAATAGGAGAACAGAGGACTTAGTGGAAGTCAATAAGAAATAGGCGAGATAGGTTGGTAGGAAACTTCTCAGGCATGAAGGTTTAGTCAGAGATATATTAGAGGCAGAAATGGGAGTTAGGAGGAGTAGGGGTTGACCTAGATTAGATTACTGTTCGCAAATAGTTAAGGATGTGCGATGTTCCAGTTTTAGGGAAATGCGAAGAATTAGCTCAGGGTAGGAAAGAGTGGAGCTGCGTGTTCAACCAGTCTTAGGACTGATGATCTTATGATGAGGATGCGTATCAGTTACTCTTTCAACGGTAATTTAATTCGTTCAAATTAGTCTTCTATTCAGAAGCATATCACGAAATTGCAGTCGCACATTTTCAAAAACAGTTACCTGGGTATCTTTGAAAAAGATTTTTATTTTTTATACATTTCATATGGCTGTACCATCATAATTTTCCCAAGAGAATGAAAGGAAGATGAATAAAGTTTTCTTCTGAACTTTCGGTTGCTACAACCCGCTACACACTCACTTAAGTAAAAAAATCTTTATAACTCGATATAAAGTCCTATTCAGATCCAAGATAAGAAAGTATCTTTGTTGAAAGACCAACAAGATTTGTGTTCAAAAGGAAGTTTTCAAAAAGTTTTTCATCGCTGAAACCACTCGTTCTAGTGTACGTAATATTCGCGAGGCAGTTTTTCCTTTTTTGCAAATCTACATAATCATTTTGAACTGAATAAAAAGTTTTGGTTTGCCGTTTTCGCTCTTATGGGGCTCGTTACCAGCCATGAATCTTTGCCACTTCATAGATCACGTTTACACGGATATCCTGTAGAAGATCCGGCAAAGTTTGAGGTAAGCTTGCGGAAAATGACCTTGAAAATTTTTCATCAGAATATAATTGAGAAGGGGCTGCACTGATGTTCACACTTTTTGTAATTGCTATCAAGAAAACATTGACAGCGATACTTACTTTAAGCATTTAAAATCGTCGCTTAAATGTGATTTGCTTTAATAATGACATCAGACATGTGATGTGATCAGTTTTCATATTGACCCTAACCAAGAAATATTTGATGCAAATGAACTAAGTGAATAGCGATGAAGCTGACGTCATATTGTTGGTACGTTAAGTGATGAATTTGTATTTTGAATTTGTAATAAACTTTTTTTGATACTCTTTCATTATTACGCTTTTGGTAAATTGTCACTGAGTAAGTATTTTGGTTATTTTTGAAATAAATGCGATGTAACGTTCAAACTGCGGAATGGTTGTAAAAATAATTCGATTATTCACCTAAGAGCTTCACTACAGGGGTTGGTAGGAGACACAAAGCAGTCTTGACAGGAAGCCGAAGTTTGCTTTCTGCTTTACACCGAAAGTAAATATTGTTGTTCCATGGCTAAAACTGTAATTGCATTTTGCCAGGACGGGTTCCAGCACTAAAAGCTGCCATTTTGACTTTATGCAAACCTAATGGAATAGGCTGCCCGGTAATTGGATGCTACCGTTGACAACGACAGTTACTTTACCCCATATAATACACAGTTTAATTCAGACATGTACAAATCTTGACGAATCGGTCAGTTATTAATAATTGAAGTCTAAAAAGGCATTTAATGCTTTCCATTTGGTAAAAACAATGTTAGTTTTTAATTGGGAAAATGGCAACAAACATCGGTTGTAGTCAGCGCTACTAATTGTGTTACATCTCTACAGATGGCGTTACTGCGATGTTTGTACTTATTCATTGAATGCTGTTTTATGGCAGTAGCTAGTTGGTTAGTCCTTTGCACTGTTTAGACGCTAAAGGACGATGAGCTTGTTTTTCTATAATATTAAATGTCTGAAATAAATAATTAAAAAGTCAGAATCTGGGAATGATATTTTATCTTTTCCTGTCCTTCAATTTAATAATGAACAGGTACTGAAAAAGTGTGAGTGAACTTTCTGAGATTTATCCTGATTGTTCTGGTGTAAACTTAATTCCCTTAATCTTAAACACCTTTAGAATTTGACAGGCGCTTTTATTAAAACTGAAACAATAATGCCATTTTACTTCAAATTGGAAACGCTGCTTTAGCAAGTTCCTGAAGTAGCTTGTCAAAAGTATTGGGTTACTCTGGCATAAATTGACTAAAGCACCCTCTGCGACCTCTTTGGATAATGTATATTCTCGTGACGCAAACTTCTTAAATTAAATTAAGCGTAATTAAAGTAAGACGACAATTTTCGTTTTAATCAATACCAACCAAAGCTGAAAACGTTGGACTAACAACTTCAACTGAGCTATTTCTAAACAGTTCGTAAAGATAGTTGTAGGTAATCGGACAATAAAAAAATATGGGTAAAATTAGGGATTCATCTGGATGTTTGGTACATTGATCGTTTCGCAATATATTCAGACTTCCTCGGCAGCTTATTGGAGACAGAATCACAATACATTCATTGAAATACAGTGTACATATTGCCAAAGAGCTGTTATTATTTAATTTCTTATTAAACGCTTAATTCGCCAGTTTTATTTCAGTTTTTAAGGTTAGGATTTCTAGCAACTGCCACGTGCAACTTAGTTGTAGTTGAATTAAATCACATATCGGCTTACTATGTTACATATATGTCCTTATATGTAGTAAACGGCTAAAGTAGACTAATAAAATTTGCTCCTAGTTAATAAAAAAGATTATAAATTTGGAAGCAACTTCCAGTAGGATATCCGAGAGTATCCATAAACGAACCAACGAACGAAGATCAGTCTTCTTCGCCATGCGAGTCTTCTGAACTTTATTATGTACATCATCAGTTACAAATGTAGCTCTGATTTCAACTTAAACTTTTATTGAAAAACGTTTCTCACTCATGTTCAACTTGACAACGACCTATCGTAATTTTATTGCTTGCTCTATGTTGATAGATTGACATTTTCATTATTAAACTGGAAGTTCTGCAACAATTTTTAGATTAAATTCCAATCAACCTTCGTTAGATTAAATTAAACTTTCTTACAGACGAAGCGCTGTATCGAATCAACTATAATTTATCAAATTCCCTGTTTGTTAACACGTTTATTTGTTGGATGGATCATTTTCGATCTTCATAGTGCCTTAAGATATTACTATTACTGGAGATATAGTGCCTTCTTCTATACATGTGAGTAACTTAAAGGTCAATCAGCAGGCAAGTGTTTCATTGCTTCAATTTCTGAACAAACTTTAGTGCTTTATTAGGAGTTGTGATATAGTGACTTGAAATAGATATAAATCCTTGATTTTTCAAACTGCTCATTTTAAGTAAAGTAAAAGCTCTTTGTTCACGGAGCATACATTCCAGAAATATGCCGCGAATACAGAAACCGTGGATATGAAATGGTAATTAGTATGGAATCATAGGGGATACGTTCCAAAATAAAACCAATATGTATCAAAATAAAATCAATGTATTGATAAATTCCCAATTAATCGTTATAAGAAGCTTTAGGCAAGAGTTTAAAAAATTTAGTGATTCTTTCTTGTTTTGAATTTTCAAATTAGTCCACTCGGTTAAATTTTTATAAAAGTAGCCTCGGCACGAACCAATAGTACTCAATTGATGCTGATACGTAAAAAAATAAATCCTTAACTACTCGGTTAGATTTTTTATAAAATCCGTATATACCAACGTGCATACTCAAAAGATGCCGATACATTAAGGAGATTCAGTAGTACACGCGCCGTAGAGTAAAAACTTTCTTATCCGTTCTAGATATCATGAGTTTAATATTTGTAACAGGGGTTTGAAATTTTGTAGTAAGATAGATAAAGCTTCGTTCTACAGCTTGTCGAAGACCATTTTTTAATTTCTATTGAAAATACGTGTCCTACAAGAAGCATCAACTTTACGCACTTGTAAAAACTTTTAATGACCATATTATTGAAAACCAAAAACGTGACTAGTTAGTGTGAACCTTTGTCTGTTACCATGCAAAAAATTAGACATTTATCTCGCAACGTTAAATGGCGATGTTTAGAATAGAAACCCATGTTTTTGGAAAAATTCACACTAGGCACGAGCGGTCTATTGCGGTCAATCCCCTTAATAAATGACACCCAATCCTTATCTGTTAACTGATTGCATCCGCGAATAATGAAATTTTTAACCACGAATAGAGGATCTGGGTTGCAATTTTTTCACCCGCGAATAAGGAAACTGTGAATAAGGAACTTTTACTATATAGGTACTGCTTGAAATTTTATTCAAAGAAAGTTTAATGTATCGAAATTTCAACACTCTTGATAGTTGTTCCTTTTCCGGAATATTTACTGGAAGTCATTGACTCCTAAGAATATAAGGTCGAAGAAGATTTCTGAAACATTTCCCTAAACGGTGAAAATCACAAATAAGATGTTGTTATCTGCTCTCCTGATGATTTGTAAAGTTTCTTGTAAGCGGTAAACATCGCCGCAGCTAGTGATCATTTAGAACGTGAGCTCTATCATGGGCGATAAATTGTAATACCGACGACCTAGCCGTGTGCATTAGTAGGGTTTTTCGGGGGTTGTAACTAATCCCCTTTGTGTCGCGGATTTCTTCGGAGGCAATAGTGTTCGTTCATCAACTTACACAAATAACGGTCTCACATAAATAAGGACGAAGAACGTTACGACGACTTGGGACGAACAAAATGGTTGCAGTTTAACGATAGACACCCACATTTGCATGGGTGGGGTATGTTTATCAATTGACTTCGTTTTTTCGTCAGACAATTCGCCCTGGATCTCAAATTCTCTTTAACTTTGTACTTTGCGCTCAATACAAAGTACTCTATTAATAATCAACGACTAATCGTGTACGTACCTACCGGAAAGTCAGTCGACTGCATCATAACCAAAAGGTGGAAAGAGTAACTAAATAAGCCCTTTTGTGAGCCTTCAAATGCATGCTGTTTTTGTTCGATGAGTCCACTCTGAACAGTAACAAATGTGGTTATCGACGTGTTTCACAAATGGGATTGAGAATACCTCGAAAATTTATTTTCAGGTTCTATTAATAACCAGTACGAATTATATCACAACGTGAAATTAATTAAAAAATTTATCCTTATGGAGGAGAACAGTCGAATTTCAATGAAACAGCAGATACCTGAGGGCAAGTACAAAATCCGATCTTTTTGGTATTTCTTTTCTGTACTAATTTCATAAAAATAATAAAATTTTTAATTACAAAATTCTCCACAAAAGTATCATTATCACAATGAAATCATTTTAATTAGCACCACTACGATTAATCACTCCCTCAGTTCTACATCGCCCACTAATTCACATCCTTGTTCTCTTAATTTGCCTGAGATTACCTGGTAACTGGAACTATCTTAGCTATTTGTAGGGTTTGAACGTTTCAGAAAGATTCCAGAATGTAGGTTCCAGAGAATTCTTGGCTGGCGCAATCCCACCAACCCACTATAGGTCACCCTTGTCACCCCTTTGCGTACACTGAGTTGCCTACACGTGTAAAAATACCACTTGCATATCTCTTTTCTCTAGATCAATAACCACATTCTATCATTTCTTTAAATTATACAGTCTATTTCAATTTGTTAGAATTGTGACCTTGAAGAAATCTGCGCGAAAATAGAAAGAATACACACTAGGCGTGGCCAAGACAGAAATAGTTGGAACAAGCTTGAACGAGCAGAGCTCTCGATGGGCGGTCTTAGGAGATCGGCTAGAACTGTACAGTACTAGACGAAAATGTTTAGCAATTTCTTAAAACAAAAATGTATATAAATGAACAATAGAAAACAAAGCAAAAGTTTTATAGGTGTGTAGAACGTTAAGTTAATTCACTTGTTATTATTTTTAGCTAAATATGCTTTTAAATAAAGCATATTCTTAAATTTTAACGAGGCAGTTTAAATAATTTTGCAAATGGTACTGTACACTTTTGTCTAGTTCTCGCTCGATGATCGATGAAAAAATGAGCTCCGCAGACAAATATGATTGAATTTGGAACTATACTACGGCGCATCCTAATAAAAGGAAGGGGCATATCTCTAACTTCTTGAAACGAACAGTACGTTGTTGTATGTTTGGAGTTGATTTTTATCAATCAGAATTATTGGAAACGTGAAATCTCCGAATCTCGTAAATGCGGCCAATTTACACCGATGTGATAGCCAGATAATCATGACGATAGCATATATCTAAACGAAATGTACATCGTCATGCCTACATATATACCCATTATGAGAATACGAGAGCAACCACATCCGATATAGTTCGTAAACCAAAACAATTTACTTCTACGCCGAAACCTCAGTATTCAGTTAGCTGTGCAGTCATTGTTCATAAATGCATAATGAGAGTATGGTCAAATATATAAATGATTCGAAACATCCACCGCTAGTATCGTCATTGCTTGCACCAACAATAATTTTCATTGGGATGTAGGCGCCAGATGAAATTCCGATATTGAATCTTCTACATCGTAGATTATCGGCAACGTTGTTTAATTTCGATTTAACGAACATCAACGTCAATTCAGTTATGACAACACAAAAAGACATTGACGTCAATTGAGATCTCGTTGGAACGAATTACTGTAAAAGATAACTTGGATCTTCCATGAAATTAATGTAAAAATGTGTTGCAAATTTCTTCTATTTGTTAATAACTTCAAACATTCAAATCGCGAAAACAAAAAAATTGAAACTAAATGAAGAATCCGATTCGATTCAAAGGCCGACGATTTTTCGTTTGATGTTTTTCTGTTTTTTAATTAAAGGAATTTTTCAAACTCAATCCATCGTCTTCCGTTTCTTTTCATTTTTTTTTTCATTCTCTCTCGCCCATTTCGTTCTGTTGATGCGGTTGATACACGTTATACGTATTTCGTTGCTTCGTCATGCCCTTTCGCCCGTCGGTATCGTTCAGAATCGACGAACTATAACAATGTTCGTTACAGCGTTTCTTTTGATTCATTGCATCCTTCGGGAAAAGCGTAATTGGAGTTTTAACGTTTTAACGGGATAGACGAACTTTTTAACTGAAACGCTTTCTTTTACGTTTGTTAATGAGGAGTCGATTGCGAGGGTAAATGGCTGTTGTTGATTTGGGAAGCAGAGTAAAAAACTGACTGCCGTTTTTTCGCAATTCATAGTTGCAAAAGTAGAATATTGAAAATTAAAATTTACACCGCTATGATGTGATCATCATCATAAACTCGTCAGTCCTAAGACTGGTTAGACACGTACCTTCACCCTTTAATATCCTGAAACTTCTCGCGATTTCGATCCAACTCTACCTGATGCCTAGAGATATAAATTATGAAGTACCACAAATGGCGTGGTGAATGCCATCTGTGGCACAATGAGTGACCACCATGAACATCTTTGTTGTATGGTAAGCTTCACCGTGGATTCAGTTCAGCAAGTAAATGGACGTTGTTGAACATATATAATTCCACTAAATGTATCATTGCACCACTGATCACGCCTTCTGTAGTACTTCACATTCATCATCTTCATCATAAGTCAGTCCTAAGACTAGTTGGACACGCACCTCCACACTTTTCTATCCTGAGCTAATCTTCACATTTCCCTAAAACTAGAACAACCCACATCCTTAGCTATTTGCCAACAGTAATCAAATCTAGGTCTACCTCTACCTCTCCTAACTTCCGTTTCTGCCTCTAATATGTCTCTGACTAGACCTTCATGCCTGAGAAGGTGTCCTACTAACCTATCTCGCCTATTTCTTATTGACTTCCATAGAGTCCTCTGTTCTCCTATTCTTTCTAATACCTCTTTATTTATAATTGATTCAAGTATTTAGATAATAATTTGTAATTCCATATATTATCATTTAATCGTTCTGCAATAATTCAGTAGCGATATGGATATTAGTAGCGGCTGGTGACGAAATAAATCAGGGGCTCTTCAAATATTTACTCACAAACATTTGGAAAGTTATTTCAATTCCACGATTCTTCATGGATTATAACGCATTGCCGTTGATATGCACACGTATACTAAATTATTATATTAATTAACAAAAACGAAGTCGAAGTCGTGCAACTTTATTACACCTAAACACCAGGCGCCCTCGTTGGACATGTCTGTTTGACATATACCGTTAGTCTGTGATTTTAACGTGAGGTGAACTACCCGCGGTCGATGTTCGACTAATTAACTCGCCACTTTCCTGCCATAAGACTAGACATATTGATCAGCTTTCGTTGTAGAGTTAATTAATAATTCGTGCATCCGTGATCATGCATACAGAATTATAGATGCAACCATTAGGCCTTTGTCAAATGATATCCATTTATTATTCAATCAACAGCTAGGAAGGGTTTTGGGTAATTCTCTCTAAATACGACAACTCTTTGAAGTTCTGTTCCGAGAAATGGGAGTTTTCCTGTGGTTTCGTTGGATCATGCAGACAAACCCTGGGACAGTAATATTCCATAAATAATCATTGTTTTTCTTCTGTCTTCGTTTTACCTGTTACGTCTGCCTCTCTCCAATCACCGCTACATATCAATTCCCTTGATGCCTAAAAAATACTGAAAAGTCCTTCGTTCCTACCAACCTCTTCTCATCACAATGTAAATCGATGTGGAGCAACCCGTCTTCCAGCATCAACTTAAATAACAAATGTTTAGAATGACAGAGGACTTAAAAAATCATATTTGGAATTGTGACTCGTTCTCCATTTTTACTTTTGAACATCTAATGAATTTCAATCTACTGATATTGTTAAAAGTCCTACAGAAGATCAGCATAAATGATTTCGCAATAAAAAATGCCTTTCTAACAGATTTCTTCCTCGTAGGTAGCTGCAAAAAATATTCAAAAGTGGAATCATATATGATATGAAGTAAAATGTATGTTTCATGCGGAAGACGCGGTGAATTCGAAAACAAGTCTGACAAAGAGACACTTATGAATTATTCGTAACGTATCGATAGCTCGCAGAATACCATATGATTCGATAGAAGGAGTATTGAAACTGGTGCCAATATTAAAATGCGAAAAGGGAAACGGTTTTGTATTTATTTCAACTTGTGTTATTATTTATTGATTTGTATGTAGGTACCTACGTATTTTATATTTCTCGATATCAGATATTTCAAAAGAACGTGCATATAGGTATATATTAATCTTTATTTAATGTGTATATGTATGTTTGTCTACTAACCGTGTCAAAAACATGTCATATACAATAACCAAAGCACCTACACCTCAGGCCAATAACTTCCAGCCAATCCCGTGGAGTTTTCCATGGCATGGAAGAATTCACATTTTTAGAACTGTCAACTGGTTCTTCATGAATAACGAATTGGTAAAGGTTTTTCTTTTGCTTGATGCCACTGTAGATATTTTCATTACATTTGGAAGCTTTCCACGAAATTTTCTTCGGTTTATTCGCCTAAATTTGCGGGACTTGAAACCGTCCAAAGAAGTTGAAGAGGTAGGAAAAAAAGCAGCTCTGATTTAGATCCCGCGTTCACTCTTATCCAAGTTGCGAAGTTGAAACCTGCCAAGTAACAAACTGTCACCGTAAAGAACTTCCTCAAGCAGGTGTATTGGGGAATATCAAACTTGGTCCTTAAGGAATAGGTTTCAGTATAAAATACCGGAGGTTGCCTTTGATATTCGCCTGGAGATGAATAATTTACTGCTTGTCCTACTAATCCCTTACCTCTTACGGGAAAGGGTTAGAGTTTAAGGTCATCCATAGATTGGAAACATGATTAGAAAATAAGGATTTCTCATTGAAAGCGAGATTCTCATTGTGCTATATATATCTATTTATATATCTGGATAGGGACAAAAATAAATGATCTTTGTTGCATTGTGTAAATAAACGAATATTAGTTTCCATTTCAGTTTTATCTAATTTTCGCAAAATGTTTCATGTAATTACACGTTTAGTGTACAACGTACCTAGCAAATATTTGCAAAAACGTATTGGAATACTAAATTAATCAATGTAATGTTCGCAGGGATGGTAATTGTCGCACAGCAAATAGGCAATAGAGGGAGTTTTCATTTATTGAGAAACGATCGGCCAGTGGTTTTCTCCACCGATTGCAAGTTAGGGTGGATGATTCGGATATTTTTTTGACGTGACAACGTCTTATAATTCGATGGAGCCCCGGCTGCACGCACGAAAAAACATGACTCATGCGGCGTTACCTCGCTCTGAGGCGTTCCATTTAAGTGCAAGCGAGAGCGCGGAACGAGCGACAAAGAGGCACAATCGGCCTCCGCGTTCGGCAGCCGACATCTGTCTCTCTCCTACTTGAGTGAGCGATGCGTCCGCGTGGACAGCTGCTATACAATAATACATTTCCATTTACCTCCTTCTCTATATCAATACAAAATATCTATCAAACAAATAAAATTAAAATTTTCTTTTGAAAAATGAAACCATTCCATCAGTATTTTCTTATGACGTTGTCACGTTCAACTATTGTCAGTAAACCGACTTTACAGACAACCGATTTTTTTTTTATTTAAATAAAGTTCTTTTTTGACTCAATTTAGGCATACAGAGATTAATACAGATGTCGTAAATACTTGAATATAAAATCGTAAACGTTTGCGAATCTTCGATAGGTTGAGAAACCGTTTAAAAAGTCCTTAATTTTTCCAAGGAGTAGGACATTTGGACTCCCAAGTTTTTTCATTTTCTGAATGTCCTTTTCTAACATTCATTGTTGTCTCTTTAATCTATGTCCACGAGCACTTCTAACTTCAACAAACTCGTCCACCCTTCAAAAATTTAGTTCTGTAAATTTTTGAGGTACTATTTCGATATTCTTGTCTAAAAAGCAATAGTGCACTCACTCTCTGCATCTACCCCCTGTCCTGTCCACACGCGATGGTTCAGCCATTAGTTAAATTATGAAATGAGCTTGGTAATATCATGAGTGGAACCATTGGAAACATTTTCATTTGCTTTAAGTCCAATTTTTTACACCCATACAGACACACATCGCGTTGGTAGATAAATATAGAGTAAGGTTCACGCTTCTACATTTAAAATATTAGGTGCAATAACGCCACGGCGAGGAAAGTGTGCTAGATGGATGCTTTTTCAGCCCATTTCACGTCGCCTCCGGTAGCTTTAGTAGCTTAACTTGTCGCACTTTTATAACCTCCACGTTGGTCGCTGTTTCAGCCGTGCCATTTTACCTCCGTGCCGGTTTTTCGCCGAGCGATCTCTTTCTTCGTATTTATGGGGAATCTTTTGCGGCATTATAATGTAACCGTATTCTTGAAAAATGGGCCTTCATTTACACCTTAACACAAATTTATGAAGAATCTTCGCGCGCGAAAATACTTATACGAAAATTGTATGTAAATACACGCTTTCGGTGACTTATTGAGATCAAACATTATTTTCTTCGGGGAGTAATAAAAGCCCCGCTCCGGAGGCTGAGACGGATGACGACCCCTTCGAGTCAAGCGCTGACTTCATTATTCCTGTTATTATTATCACACCTCTATTGTAAGGTGTGAATTTTTTTTCGTTAAATATTGCTTCATTGAATAGTTTGAATATCAATCAGATACAACCTTCAAATTGACACAAAGCCAAATGGTCCTTCAATAACGAATAAATGAAGATTGAACGAAAATAAAGAACAATCAGAGATTCAGAAAATACTACAAACGGCACAGTGAACGCCATCTGTAGCACAATGCTACATTTTAGGATTACGTATTGTGCTACAGATGGCGTTCACTGTGCCGTTTGTAGTATTTTCTCAAACGCACTGTTAAGACAGCAGGTGAAAGTTGGTCTGTGTTCTGTCGGAGCTGCCTGCGACGCACTGATGAGATCCAAAAAGATCGAAACCGCGATCCGCGTCTGGCAGTTTCGACAGAATACAGACCACTTCGAATTATTTTAATTAGAGATTCATTCATGCTTACCATCATCATAAGGTCGTCAGTCCTAAGAGTGACTGGACACGCATCTCCACTCCTTCCTATCGTGGGCTAATCTTCGCATTTCCTTAACATCCCACATCCTTAACTATTTGCGAACAGTAATCTAATTTAACTCCTAATGAAGGAGTAATTCTTAGACAAAGTTTTTGTTTGGAGCTTTTAGGAATCCGTTAGTAGGTAAAGTCTGCATCCAGCATCGGAGATGGAAGGATCTCAGAAGAAGATCAACAGTCCTGCTAGCGGAACGTTAGGAAGCAACTCTAACCGATGACGGCTTTTAGATCCGAATCATAACAGCATCAGTTCCGTTAGTAGGCATTCGTAGGGTTTTAAAGAATTGACCCTTTGGGATAAATTATTTATCAAAGTCTATTTAATAATGAGCAGATCAATCCGGATATGCAAAGACGATACTTATAACATAACCTAACTCAATAAGCGTTGATGTACCTACAGCATATGTGGTTCCAATGACGTTTATCTCAAAGACCGATGATCATTTGTTTACAGTATCTGATGATTATGAGAAAATGAAGAGTTAAGATTTTCATCATCATCATAGTTCTAAGACTGGTTGGACGTTAAGATTTTACGGGTATGAAAAAAAAAATGTTGAAAAAATGTCTCTTCCGTGACAACGTTTCGAGAGAACGTTGCCGTGACCAGGATTCGAACCTGGGTTACTACGGCCACAACGTAGGGTCCTAACCACTAGACGATCACGGCTACAAGAGACGGTTATTATTCGTTTATTTCAGTAGATACAAATTAAATTTCATGCCATTACTTTCACCAGTTGACCATGTCTTTAGTAAACACTATGTCTGTGTTTGATGTAGTTTAATATTACAGATATGCCTATTATGTTTGAATGAGAAAGTGTATTACTGGAATGGTTCAGCCTTCTACTGCGTGTACTTATACAGTAACAATATTATACACTAATTAGTTCTTGTTGATAAATAATTGAAAGATAACTAACGGTCATTATAATTAGTTGTTTTTCAGTTTATATACAGAGTATCGTCCACCACTTGATAAACAACTTTTCGGTTTAACTGATAAGTACGCCAAAATTCCTCAAATTAAATTAGAGATATTGTATTCCTTTTGTTATCTGACTGGTCAGTGATGACTTCTTGGAAGGCAAAGCATATATCTATCAAATTTTTTCATTTTATTTAATCTCGGAGTATCAATGTCTTTATTTCTTGTCTAATAGAAGATGCAGTTAAGAAAAGGTTAAATCCCTTTGAAATGTGGTGTTATAGGAGGATGACCAAAAATACTGGAATGGTTAGAAATTAGGAGGTTGTTGAGAAGTAGGGGAAATAAGAGTTCATAGGGGTAGAGATACACTTGAGTAGGTAGCTGGTGATGTAGGTTTCTCGAGTTTTTGAGGAATGGATCGAAAGATTAGCTGACAATAGGAAGAAGAATGGAGGTACGTGTCCAAATACTCTTCTGATTTCTTATACACAATTTACTTTAAAGAATTTTTGCTTGCCATAGGAGTTCATATCTATATTCTACGTGGTCATAACGCAGCTTCAGTTTGATTAATCCGACCGTTGTCGATGATCTAGGGATTATGTAAGCTGTTCCAAGAATATCTTCATTCAATTTGTCGTATAACTTTCTACTTGCTAGAGCAGAAGCAGATATTTGAATATGAAATAGAAAACGATACAACTCACTAACAAGAACGTCTTTTCTTTCTTTAAAAAGATTGATAGCATCAATGAAATTAGGTTATCTACTGTTTGTAGAATTCAAAACTATTTTTGTATTAATTTAGAATATTGTTATGTCGACATCAAAGAAATGTTGAAGTGCTTGAAGAAGATATTTGAATTAAACATTCAACACTGAGATTTAGACTTGGGTCCCTAATAATTCCAGAAATATCTGCAATTCGGTTTCATTCCGAGGGGATATGCAAGAGGCTGACTTACACCAGTCGTAACTAAACTTGCAATAATAAAATAAAACAATTATTGAAACCTTTTTGATTACTAGGAGTATGTCAAATCTCAGTAGCCTTCATGACTTAGGCTATAAAGTAGTCTGAGTCATTTAAAGTGGTGGTTAAGCAATAAAACGGTCAAGAAGTGACCGCTCTTGTTGACAACTGTAGGTGGAATTATTTACATTATGGCAACATTTAAACCAAGTGTTTGCAAACATTGTAAAATAGAACAATGATCTGATAAATACCTGAACAAAACATAAGTCATAATGTTAATTTTTTTTGTTGGACCTTAGCTACAACTGTAGACTCAATAAAGATTATTGTTCCTTAACACTGTCGATAAATAAAGGACTTTTTACCAAACTTTTTTTTAATTGTTATTGAAACTTAACTTTTTGTCCACAGCTTCTTCCATATATGGACTGCTGCCTTACTTTGAGACTAAGTCCGGTCCTGCTTCTGGCTCTGCTCCATCAGTCGATCCATCGTTCCTTGCAACAGTAAAAATTTGTTAAACGCTTCACAACTTAAGGAGTTAAAGGTAAGAATTTGTTTTGTGATTTTGTAATCATATTGGTAACCTTGAAGTGTCAAATGCTCCGATTTGTATGGTCTTGGTGGAAGACTCCTTAAACGCCGGGTGCGTTAAGATGACGTTGTTCTTTCGAAGATCTATGTGCACGTTAACCGGCTATAATAATGAAATTTCGCGCTTTTTTTATGTTGCAAATTCGTACAAATCTCTTAACGTTTTGGCGTAAGCCCAACGCGGGTACATTTGGATTTCCCAACGCACTCGTTTTTCCTCTCGGAATTAATTTAAAAGTGAAGTGAAGCAAATTGCGGATAAGCGCAAGAAGGGAAGATCCGTATCTGGACCCGAGTTAACACTCGTTCCTCCAGTTTCCATTACCACAGACAGATTATGTTTTTTACGAGGGGACCGTGTTCGCCTTTTTCCTGTTAATACACGCAAAAATAAAGGCATAAAAATTCCGCAACAGCTTTATTAGAAGGGTGCGTACATAATGTGATATATATACACACACACACACACACACATGTGTACATTTATCCACAAGTGTACATACATATCTAGGTGCACATTTACATACGTTAGCATATATATAGCGATCTCATTTTCACTCCGAATTTTTTATGAGACAGCAGGCGGCATCTCCCAGGCTGAAAAATCATTCTGTGTCGCAAACATTTGCATAAAAATGAAAAAGGAAAGTTACTTGTTAAATATTTCTTGCTGACCCGTATTTAACCTATTGTGACGTGCGTTTTTTGGTAATTGTGATGCTTCACATCGTTCATATAAATATTCAAATACATTATGAGGGTGTGATATAAAATTTTAACGGTTTAAGTCCTTAATTACTTTCATTCAAATTTAAATTTTAAAGGATTCAACATATTTAAATGTGACAATAATGTATTATCGTTTGTCTAATGGTATAGAAAATACTAGGAGCTATCTTTGATTGTCTGTTGTCCATATTAGTCCTTCCTCTTTAATTAGGTTTTGATCACTTCAAAAGGTTGATAACTGCTAGAGGGGACATTTTTAGTGGAGTCATAAAACTCTTTAAGTTCTCGTGAGTTGTTTCTTCAACAAATCGAAAACTGCCAGAAGATGATATTCTGGGTCATATTCAATCATCATCATCATCATAAGGTCGTCAGTCCTAAGACTGGGTCCTAAGACTGGTTGGACACGCACCTCCACTCTTTCCTAGTGTAAGCTAATCTTCACATCTTCCTAAAACTAGAACAACCCATATCCTTAACTATTTGCGAACAATAATCTAATCTAGGTCTATCTCTACCCCTCCTAGCTCGTTTTTCTGTCTCTAATATGTCTCTGACTAGACCTTCATGCCTGAGAAGCTGTCCTGCTAACCTAACTAGCTTATTCCTCATTATTATTTATTCCATAGAGTCCTATGTTCTCCTATTCTTTCTAATACCTCTTCATTTCTAACCGCTCCAAACTCCATTAACCGTTCGCGAGCATAGAAGTGACTTCTTTTTATTGAAGGCGACTCGACCCATTCTCTTCGACTTTTTCTTCCCTTGCATACCAGTATTTTTCTTTTACTTTTATTTATTTTCATTCAGTACTTTTTTGTCTACATCTCTTCCATTTTGTTTAAAGCTATCTCCAAATCCTTGTTAGATGTTAATTCTGCTGCATCATCAGCAAATCCAAGCATTCTAATCTTTTGCCCTTTATATATCTATCTTTACAGTTGTACTGTCTTTAATGATGTTGATCGCATCTATAGATTAAAAAGTAGAGGTAACACTGTGCATCCCTGTCTGACTCCCTTCCTAATATTTACTACTCTACGTTGCAACCTCAGCTCTATAACTGCCTGTTGCTCTTTATACAAACTAAGTATCACTCTTCTATCTTTGTAACTCATGCCTACAGTTTTAAGTGTATTTAACATCTTGTCCCATTTAACATTGTCAAAAGCTTTTTCTAAATCTACAAATCCTATGTACGCGCTCTTTCTTTTTTCTATTGTTTTCTCTATTGTTACCCGTAAAGCAAGAATGGCCTCCCGTGTTCCTCTATTTCATCTAAACCCAAATTGATCTTCCCTTAATAGTTCTTCCGCCCTTTATTCCATCCTCTACTTGTACAATTCTGGTTAAGATTTTTGACGTAAGGGAAGTTAATTGTTCTAAATGTCTCGCACCTATCGGCGCCACTCTTTTTAGGTATGGTTACTACCACGTTTCGTTTATAATCCTCTGGGACTTTCCCCGTCTCGTAAATGTGACTAACTAGACGATATCTAACCTCTTGTCCTGCATGTTTTAGAATTTCCCCCTGTATCCCATCTACACCTGGCGCATTATTATTCTTTAAGTTTTTTAATGCTACATCGAATTCTTCTCTCATCATGGGATAACCTAGATCATCTATCTTCACACTGTCTTCCTTCTCTAAGTCTCGGCCTCATTAAATCCAATATATTCAGTGGAATTATAAAAATCGTTCGGCTTTTGTGAGTTGTTTGGATCATATTTAGAAGCCTTACCTAACCTAACCTAACCTAACGTTTCATTAAAAAGTGGGATTTTATCAAGTAACCAGCAATATAAGTGCAATTTTTTGTAATGCTTAGCAGATTTTTACGTATAATAACACTTCGGTTATTTACGTGATGTTGTACGTTTTGGAAATAAAGCTTAAAACGGAGAATAGGAGCAAGGTTGGGTGAGCACAGCTTGCACATATAGCCGAAAGCCTCGGCCTCATTAAATCCAATATCTGTTTACGGCAAATGCGAACAATAACCCTTTAGTGAAGAAGATTATTGCAATTAGCAAGTGCTGTAGCCAATTTTCGCGACAAAGCGCGGTAACGGCGTGCGACATGGCGCGGTGCGACACGGTATACGCGACGAGGCAACCAGGTACCAATTACCAACTCGTTCTTTAACACATTACAGACACTGGCACAAGTTGGGCTTCCTTCGCCGTTAGTTGATTGCGAGTTAAAGGTTAAAGTTGTAAAGTCGCGACGAAATGTAACATTACCGATGTCGCGCCACTTCGCAAAGCTTTCTAATTAAAATCGGAATCGGGATTAGCACGTTATCTTTAGGCATACGTTTAAGTTGTATGTATTTATCTAATTCTGCCGAATTTGCGTACTGAAAGAATAATTAAAAAGCTATTAGACCGAATTTGGACGGAACCTCCGTCGGTGGTCCCATAACACTTAACACCATTCAACTTTCTTGTTTAATATCAACAACAAATATCAATATAGATTTTCTAATTCGGCATACTTCAATCCGTCAACAACTGCCACATTCATACTATACATTTTGCCTATGCTAGCGCTATTTCGGAGGGTTTTTGAACTGTTATTTATTGCTTAGAGCTGGAGATCCTTTCATATGAGATAGTTCACCTTATCTTCACATAGTTGCAGGAGGAGGACATATCTCTACGATTTAATTGCAAGAAAAAAACGTGATATTGCAATCAGTAATCCCAAACAAAAATGTTCTTTGATCCTTTCTTCGAACGATCTTCCAGTTTGTCTAATGTAGATTTTGTTATAATTTCCATAAGTTTAATAATGCAGTATCCGATTTACAATGCGGCTTCTCATATTTACTGGCAGTACAATGTCATTTAGCTGAATTGGTCAAAAGAAGTATTGTAACGAAGGGAAGCAACTAATTTTCACACTTCGCTTTCCCCGTCTTCCCTTTTCGTCCACGAACGACAAAACGATTTGTTTCGTCTTCACGGCTCTTATTCAGGTTAAACGAAGTGACGATGGTACGAAAGATAAAGCTTTGAAAGACTCATCGTACATCATTTTGCACCTCCGCTATGGCATTCGGAATGATTAAAAACGTGAACAGTTTTTCTTCGATGCTGTTGACCGCGCTTTCCCCCATTTTCCTCCTATTCCCCGGAGAACAAGCGAAGCGCTTCATTGAAAGCAACAGTACACTTCCATTTTTTTGGATGTCCTCATACTTTAGATATTTAAATTGTGAATGATAATAGTAGGTATTTGTTTATTAGATTATTAGCAACTGAATGAATAGTGGTATGCTCGATATTTAACCCCTGTAGTTTCCATGTTATTTCCTTTTAATTATATTAACCGAAGAGTCCTTTTACCTTCCCTTGTAGCCTTCTTAAGGAACACATTTTGAAATACAGTGTAAACTCTATATAACGACACTTAAGGGACTGAACATTTTTCGGCGTTATAAAGAGTGGTCGTTAAATGGAGAGAAATAAAAGATATTATTTTACTATTCTATAATAATATGAATTTACCAATATAGTACACATTTTGCACACGAACATTATTATTCATACATTGCGTATAGCCTGTTATCTTCGTCTGATGTTTTTTGCTACTCCAATATTTTAATTGTATCTTGTTACTTATCTTACTCATATCTTGAGATACTGCTGGATCAATTTGATTACATAAAAAGTATTTTTTTAATAGTTTCGCTGCATCAAGTGCTTGTTTGATGCTTGGTGGAGGGACAGGATCGTCTTCTTCAACAACGTACACAGCTGCAGTTCTTATCTATTTCGGCAACTTAGAAAGTACTGCTCAATGATTTCTAATGCCGCATTGTTGTCGTTAAATAGAGTGAGCGTGACGCTAGATAGAGTGTAATATTGTATAGAAAACAATGTAAACCAACCAAAGTCAAGCAATTTTGACGTTTTAAGGAGTTTGTCGTTAAATCGAGTGACGTTATAAAGAGTTTACACTGTACTTCCTAATATATACAATTAATTCTTTGTAAGATTATAGGTGGCGCTATATGTCTCCTCTAGTTGATTAGTTTTCTTCAATGTGGTGTGGTTTACTATTAAAGGGTTCACTTTTTAGAATAGTGTATTTGTCATAATTTTGTTTTGTAGGAGACAGGGATTATTGAAAGAACCGCAAAAATATTCGACAAACGAGTTCATCTTTGGCGCCATTATCGAAATATACGATATAAGCGGCAGTTCAGCCGCCGTACATAATGAGGGACGGAATTCACATCCACATATATAGCGGTATAAGTGCGGGAGGGAGAAATATTATAAAAAGCGGGAAGTGGCGAGGCAGCGTAGTATAACGGTAAAGTATACGCTTATAAAGATACGCTTATTGCCTTCGGGGACCATGTTAAAAGTCACTTTTTCATAAATCGACCCCATTCTGTATGAAACAAAGGACTCGGTGCGGTAGCCCCTTTTTCTTCTCGGAAACACTTTGCCATTGAGACCTTTCTCACTGGAGCACTTATCGTTTATTCGAGCAGAAATTGACGTTTCGACTTTGCAGTTTGAACCCCTAAAATATAGTCCTGTCGTACATACAAAGCATGTATATACATTAATAAACACATATTATTATACTTTAAGCATCCATTTTCTATAATTACTGCAATTATGGCATCTAAAGTTGCACTGAGGAGCCACAGCTAGGGCGTTGGGTACCGTAGTGTTTCCAAATGGGATTATAAATCTTTTACGCATGGCGCCATCTATCATCAAGGAATTTTTTACTAGGTTAATATGGTTAGGTTAGGTTTGTTAATTTCTTTTTCTTCCACTAACATTTCACCCTATCACAGAATCCATAAATGCAACACTGTGTTTCACATAAGTAACCATAAAGATATTAAAAACGGTCACAATGAAAAATACAAAAAATATTGTGTAGTGTAGTAACGCTTGAAGAATAACTACAAACATATTCATAATAATGTGTGTGTAATAAGTATGTGGTGGTAAATCTAAGCAAAAAACATAAAAATTTTCTTGGCTGGTAACTCAATATAGCATGAAGGTTCAGTATTCTCAATGTAGATGCATTCAATATCCTGTTATGTTAATGCTTTCGGAAACTTTATCCCTATGCACACATGAAGGTGCTTTAGAACTGTCTTCAATAACAGTTTATAATCTCAACAGCACACAGCTCTCATCTACACTGCCGTGCATAACAGCATGAGTCAATATAATAATTTTTGAAAACACTAAACGTTCTCATCGACATTTATACGTAAATCAACTGTAGTCAAGCAGGAATATAGTAGAAAAATCTGAAATAGTACTGAATTATTTGTATTTTGATTAGTTATCAACAAGCAACTTATTCACAGTGAAATGATATTTCAATCTGAAGATTGTATCTTAACATAAATCTTTCTGTTATCTTGCTTTTGAATTCGGTGAATATTATTAAAGCAATGGGAACGCTTCAGAATTTTTAAATATAGGTACTCTACACGAATTTCATTTACAATAATTACCCTAATGATTAGAGTGAGATGTTCCAAGTGCTATATTTATCAGGCTGTGAACATTTTATTAACTTGTGAAAGGATTCGCAAGGACTCCAGTGCATCCTGGTTATTATAAGTTATCAAGCAGGAATCTTCTTGATGGGAAAGTGATATTTTGCACGCTGTTATTTGGGTTTAACAGTTGTGGTCTAGGATTGTTTCTTCTTTGATGAGAACACGTATGGAGTCATTTGTTAGATGTTTTACCAACTTAGTCCTTCGTTGAGGTTCTACTGAGTACATCCACAGTGGAAGGCTTCGTCTTTGCTATGTTCCCTGAGGATGCCAATAATAGTAGTTAAAGAAACGTTAGATAAAGGACTGTATGGGTGCTTCCACTTAAGGAGAAACAATCCTAGACCTCGATCATCAAGGCCGAATAACAAGTATTATTCTGGTATTTTAATCTTAAGCAGCGAGATAATTATCAGGAATGTCTTGTAACTTTGTTTTTGTCTTTCTATTTTTGCTAAACTTGAAAAGCGGATCCACCGGAAGTACGACCCGACTAGGAATTCCGCAAAAACTGTAATTTATCAAACCGCAGCGGAGATTCGTGGACAAAAGTAAATAGTTGTCGCGTCTTCAAAGTAAATACAGTAGCAGGAGTTTAACGATTCGTTTAACATGGGTCGTTAGCGGTTTTCTCGTTGTCACCACTATGGCTGTCTGTTTTGAAAAGTTTCGCCGATTGTTCTCTCTTTTTCACCCCCTCCTCCTCCGTGCGCTGTAAAAGCCGAGATCGCTATTTAAAGAAAAACCACATAAAAACTATCGCGCTCCGAACAATAACGAGGTTTACAAGGAAATACCAAAGCTGCATATTCGATCAAATGTATATGTACGAAGGCGGTTCAATAAGTACCCGTGTTTGAAGACAGAGGACGTTCCTGAGGGAAATTGGTGTTGTCATCGTGTGCTACCACCTATCAAACCACGCCAAAACGAATGTCAGACTGATTGATAGGTTAGTTTGGATTTGGCAGCCATTCGACTGAGACGTGTTTCGTTATTTTCGCTAAGATGGAAAAAGAGCAGTATCGTTGGGTAACTCGCTTTCTGTTTTTGGATGGGAAGAAATGCGAGGAGATGAAAACAAAGTTGGATGCTGTTTATGGAGACATTTCGCCATCTACGACCACAGTTAGATATTGCTTCAACGAATTTAAACGTGGGCAAAGATCCGTTTTTGATAGGAGCGACCAGGAAGCCTGGCAAACGCTGTTACCTAGGAAATCATTTCACGGATTTTTTAGGAAAAGGAAGAACGATCACTGGACAATACTACAGTGAGTTGTTTGACCGTTTCGACAAAAAATTGAAAGAGACACGGACGCATTTGACGAAAAAGAAGGTGCGTTTTTAACACGATAACGCACCGGCACATTCATCAGGAGTTGTTGCCGCCAAAATGCATGAATTACGTTATGAATTTGCTGCCGCACACCCCGATTTGACTCCCTGCGACTTCATCTTGTTCCCTACCATGAAGAAATGACTAGCGAGAAAGAAATTTAGCGCAAACGAGGTAGTCATCGCCGAGACAGGGGCGATTTTGGAGAGTTCGACAAATCTTATTTTTTGGAGGGGTAAATCAAATGGCAGGGTCGTTGGGAGAAGTGTATCTTTCTAAAAGGGGACTATGTTGAAAAATAAAACAAAAAACTTTAAAAAAAAGCTGTCTTCATTTCTAACACGGGTACTTATTGAACCGCCCTCGTATGTACCCCATATATGTATGCGGGGAACTTTGAACAAAAGTGCTAGCTGCTCATACAACAATGCTGACCAGTTGACAAATGAGGTCGTAAAGTAATTAGTGGATCAACCAATCCGGCCACAGGGCCATCGATCAACTCTGTCGCTCTAATCAGCGACATGTGTCGCGAAGGCGTGATGCATGTTGGCAGGGCTGCCTCATTGACATCGGGTGTAACCGTTATTGCCTAGCTAATGCCGCAAATTTTGACCCTATCGGCGACGTGGCTTTTGCCATACAGACCAAAATGGGTATTCGAATTACAATGCCGGGCACGAGCTCATAACAAAATTATTTTGGATTATCGCGCGCCGACACCGATGAACTCGTTCTATAGGCCCCTCTCAGTTGAACGGTTTAAACTGAAGATTTATATCTACTACATCTGAATCATAAATATAATAGGTGCCATGTAGTGTCGGGTAAATTTTGCCTATTGAATTTTATTGCGCATTGGCAGATGCATAGGGTCACTATCTAACTCCTAAAAGTGAGAAAAGCTATATATGGTCTTTTAATACTGAATTTCATAAACTCAGTTTAGTTTTTATACTTAATAAAAGTCAAAAGAATTTTTCTCTTTCTACAATAGTTGATTAGAATACTGTTTGGAAATATTGTAGATGTAAGATGTTCTAGTTTTCATAGTCTAAGGGCGCAGCGTTTGAAATAATGACCTTGTGATGATGATGATATAAGTTAGAGACTCCTTCATTAAGTCCGTAGCTGTCTGATCGATCCATCCACTTCTTAGGTTCAATATAATATTCAAGAGACACATCATCATCATCATCATGTAATAATATAAGTAGTTGAAGATGTGAGATGTTCTAGTTTTCATGGTCCAAGGGCGCAGCGTTTGAAATAATGACCTTGTGATGATGATGATATAAGTTAGAGACTCCTTCGTTAAGTCCGTAGCTGTCGGATCGATCCATCCACTTCCTAGCTTCAATGTAATATTCAAGAGACACATCAACATCATGTAATAATATAAGTAGTTGGAGATGTGAGATGTTCTAGTTTTCATGGTCCAAGGGCGCAGCGTTTGAACTAATGACCTTGTGTTGATGATGGTACAAGTTGGAGCCTCCTTCATCAAGTCCGTAGCTGTCTGGNAGATGTGAGATGTTCTAGTTTTCATGGTCCAAGGGCGCAGCGTTTGAAATAATGACCTTGTGATGATGATGATATAAGTTAGAGACTCCTTCGTTAAGTCCGTAGCTGTCGGATCGATCCATCCACTTCCTAGCTTCAATGTAATATTCAAGAGACACATCAACATCATGTAATAATATAAGTAGTTGGAGATGTGAGATGTTCTAGTTTTCATGGTCCAAGGGCGCAGCGTTTGAACTAATGACCTTGTGTTGATGATGGTACAAGTTGGAGCCTCCTTCATCAAGTCCGTAGCTGTCTGGTCGATCCATTCACGTCTTCAATGTTTAAGAGAAACATCATCATCATCATCAATAGTCAAGTTACGGTTTTTCTAAATAAATAGGGTAATTCCCAATGAGTGAAATACTTGTACTTACTTGGTTCTACTTTTGTAGATGTTATTTATTTTTCTCTTCTCTCATCACTGGCTGGCGCAAAGTTTTTCCGCCTGTTTAGCCCTTTGATGCTGTTACTCGATAAGCCATGTACACTTCTCGTCTCCAGCAAAGAGGTTGTTAATAATTGCTCAGCAAGTTGGGGATATGAATGTATTCATACCAATAACATGTAGGAGAACCTATCAGGCAGAATCAAATTTTTAATAACGAAGAGAAATCCTTTGATGGCGGGGCAGTTTCCATCTCAATTTTTCATTTTTCACAGACTAGGCGAGACGGTAGAGAGCAAAGCAAGTGCGCTCGCATACATATATACATATAAAAGATACCCAGTGGCTGATTGGTCGAAAGTAGCAGTAGCATGCGAGCGAGAAAGTTATAAATTCGTGGCCGTAATATGTTCCTGCATCGGAGATATAAAGTCCCGGATAAAAACTTGCGGGATAGGTCGACGATAAAGCTATCGCCCCGAGTTATTTTATAACTGCTGGATTAGTTGGTCTGGCCAACGACGGCTTCGGTAGATGCCCTCCCGTCGATTCAGCCCTTCGTCTTCCACATCCACCTCTTCTTTTCTCCTCATCATCTTTCCGGATCCATCGTCTTAGTGTATATCGTCGATAATAAAAGTTTAATTTCGAGAAGTTCCTACCCTCTACGACTAAATCTACCGAAGAGACACTCACACACGCTCGTCTTAAATACGTAACTTGGAGTTGTGTAGTAAAGTTGATGACTGCTGGCGAACAGATAATAACAAGAGAAAACTGTCGGGAAATTATTGCCAATGTCTAGATGAACATAATGTAGTTTTACGGGAAGGTGCTGTTTGGGGGATCAGGAGATGGAATGTTTGAAAGTAAGAATTTTATGTCAAGAACATTAAGTTGTTGGTTAGTAATTGATTGACACTAGCTCCCTAAAAGGATCCGTTAATTTGAAACCTTAAAAGACATTATTGAAGGTGCATGTTTGGAGCATGACTCCGTATGAGTTTAAAACGAGGACGACGAGCGTTGCGGATTAGAAATAATTAAATGCGTTTGGGATGTGGTGTTATGGAAAGATTTTAAAAATATCGTGGATAAAAAATGTTAAATATATTTAAAAATGTAGATATGAGTTACAAAGATAGAAGAGTGATACTTAGCTTGTATAAAGAGCAACAGGCAATTATAGAGCTGGGACTGCAACGTAGAGAAGTAAATATTAGGAAGGAAGTATTACTGGCCGATTTTAGGTATCTAGGAAGTCAGATAAGTCAAGACGGAAGGAGTAGTAGGGATATAAAATAGAGGATAGCGCAGGTTCGAGTCGCCTTCAATCAAAAGAAGTCACTTGTATGCTCGCGAACGCTTAATTTAGAAATTTCGAATAGAAGCGATCGAAATGTGGTGTTACAGACGAATGATGAGGATACCGTGGATAGAGAAGGTTAGAAATGAAGAGGTATTAGAAAGAATAGGAGAACAGAGGACTCTATTGAAGTCAATAAAAAATAGGCGAGATAGGTTGGTAGGACACCTTCTCAGGCATGAAGGTCTAGTCAGAGACATATTAGAGGCAGAAAC
>NW_020442468.1:1844911-1931248 GCF_000699045.2 Agrilus planipennis
TGCCTCAGCATTTGCCTAAGTGATCCAAGGAAACCACAGAAAAACTTGGACCAAGGCAGACGGACCCGGAATCGAACCGGCGTCCTCCCGAATGCTAAGCAATGGTCTAAACCTCTAGGTCATGCCGCTCGGTCAATTAACCTTTTTTTTTACTGAAGGCGACTCGACCCTGCGCTATCCTCTGCTTTATGTTCCTACTACTTCCGTCCTGACTTATCTGACTCCCTAAATACCTAAAATCAGCCACTTCTTCTAATTTTTCGTCTCCTATCTTTATAATGTACGTACTGTAAGACCTTAAGGCAGGGGCGGTTGATGTACAGATGCTGTCGAGCTACAGAACTGTCAAGAAAATGTAACCTAGATACTAAAATTTATTAGTACTTATAATAATTTAGTACCTCACACCCGACTGACGTTACACGTGTTGAGTTGTATACTAAATATATTCTCAAGTTCTTCTCAAGTCCGTCGCGCTGTATTTTGTATTTTGGAACTGAGCCGCATGGGGCAACTTTCTGCATCAACCCCTATCACAAATTATTTATATAAAAAGTTAGGTTAGGTTTGTTAATTTCTTTTTCTTCCACTAACATTTCACCCTATCACAGAATCCATAAATGCAACACTGTGTTTCACATAAGTAACCATAAAGATATTAAAAACGGTCACAATGAAAAATACAAAAAATATTGTGTAGTGTAGTAACGCTTGANTTCTCAAGTCCGTCGCGCTGTATTTTGTATTTTGGAACTGAGCCGCATGGGGCAACTTTCTGCATCAACCCCTATCACAAATTATTTATATAAAAAATTGACAGCATTAATTATGAGATTATAGGAAAATGTTCCAATGTAAATTTTTGAACCTTCAGAGTTTGTTCACTATTATAATAAATAAATCTGTTTGAAGGTTTTATTTCCGCGTCGGTCAAAAACACTGGGCACAGTGAGTGTATAAATAAAGAGTTGGCGTTGTTGGTGCCGTTCCACCGAAGCTCCCTATAAATCTGAACTTGCCAAAAAGTGTTTGCTATCCCGAGGGAAGAGATAACAAGTAGAAGAATGTGGCCATACTTTAGGTTTCCGATCGACCAAAAGGGAAAACCCCGCACGCCCGACCCGCCCAAATCCGGAAACAAGAAGAAAACAGCATTTTACTGATATATCGTCGACACTTGTGCGTTTTATTGTCTCACAATTTCATGTAAATTGCAATCGGAAGTCCGCCATATATCTCGTGTCCGCAAAGGGCAAAAGTATGCGGCGCCTTTTTCCCTTTTATTTCGCTTTTTTTTTCGGTTTGGTTTGTTCGTGTTTAATCAAAAGCACAGTTATTGCTACGGAAATTGAACTGAGGTCTCTTTTAGTTAGAATAAACGTTTGACAGGTTTCGACGTTTGTACGATTTCATCGAATTAAGAAGATGACTTTGATCTAGGACGAAAAAAATGGAAGAATTTAATCAAGTGGAAAAACAATTTAGGCTTTCATAACTACCAGCACGACACGTTTACAGCCGGATATTCTGAAATTTCGTTCAATTCCACTTAAATTAAAACAAAATGCAAACCTTCCCCTAAAACAGAATTTACGAGAAACTGGTAGTTCAAATACACCAAAGCTAGTGTCATAGAAGATAGCCATTAGGGTAACTTTATTGTTGATTGTTCTGTAATAATATTTAATTTATGATGTGATTGCTTTTCTTTAATGTGAATTAATCTTTACCACTACAAATTGTTGCTGGTATTACCTTTCATAGCTTAATGATAGAAGAATCGTGCATAAAGACAAGGGCTGGGGTTCGATTTCCGGCGAGGGCAACAATTTTTCTCATTAATTTGAGGTCATCTATAGTATAAATTAAATAATTCGAAGTGGTCTGTATTCTGTCGAAACTGCCAGACGCGGATCGCGATTTCGATGTTTTTGATGTCTTAACAGCGCGTTTTAGAAAATACCACAAATGGCGCGGTAAACGCCATCTGTAGTACGATGCTACATTTTAAGAAGACGTATGTTCCAACATGGTCCATTTAAATATATGGATATCTACTTGCTGTAACGAATCCCGGCGTAGCTAACCTCAACGTGATAGGCACGTTACCGTAATCGAATAAAATAATTCAAAGTGGTCTGTATTCTGTCGGAACTGCCAGACGCGGATCGCGATTTCGATCTTTTTGGATCTCATCAGCGCGTCGCAGACAGCTCCGACAGAACACACACCAACTATTATGTAACTATACTATCTATAGTGCTAAAAAGTAAGTCAAACATTAATTCACTTTAATGTATTAAAAACCCTCAAAAATTATTCTAAAATTCTGACTGCTTTTGGTTTTTTGATTTACAAAGCCCTTGGCTTCAGATGATGATTATTGTATCGGTTTCTCTGCGAGGTGTTTTTATTTATACTGTATGAATAGTAGATATAAGTAAATCCTTGAAAATTCCGTTTCAGTAGGACATAAAAGTTGTACTGTTTTCCGTAAGGTAGCAGATGAAACTTCCAAGCGAATGGTCTCTCGAGACCAAGTCATGCTTCGCGTTAGCGCCAGGAGTTCTCGTTAAAATGGTAATGACATCGTATATGGTAAGCGATATCGGTATATCGCATTATTTTATCATAACAAAAGAGCAACACCGGCGACCTGCAACAACCCACTATAGATTCTCTTCGTTGGAACGAAGGAGCGTGAATGCATTCAAGTTTTGCTACTTTGAACACCACGTCCATATGAAATTTTCGTGTTATGTTACTAGGTATAAACAATACACTGCCTAGAGGGATTTCTGCTTTCAATCCGCAAATAATGCCAAAAGCCGCTGACATTATAATAGATCGATAACTGACGGTCCTATTGAGGAGCCTTCAGGTTAAAACAACGGTCTGTACTCATGATTTAGCTATTTATTTTATCACACTCGAACTATCAGTTACATTTTGGTACTTGGCTGCATCGCTATAACTGACGGTCCTATTGAGGAGCTTTCAGGTTAAAACAACGGTCTGTACCCATGATTCAGCTATTTATTTTATAACACTCGAACTATCAGTTACATTTTGTTATTTGGTTGCATCGCTTGCACAAACTCGAAATGGAGAATGAGAATTCCTCTTATTTGCTACAATTTGATATTAATAGTATGAACATTTCGACACTCTTCCCAGTCTGTAACAGTTTTTTATGCTGGCATTCGTCCCATGCGTCTCTGAAAATTACTCTTACTAAAGGAACACGAAAATGAAAGTGGAAAACAAAAGAGAAAACGAAGAGAGTAAGCAGAAAAAAGTGATTTAAAGCCATGTGTGCAGCGTGTCAATTTGACACATTTCTATATCAAAGGTCGTGAATCAAAGCAATCTTTTGTGTAGCAGAAGGCAGCGTCCGATGACTGCGAGCTGCTAGTCAGACAGAAAGCTTTGGAAAAAGCTCGAATGAGGCAGGAACGGAAGCGGTCAAAGCATTAAATTCTCGCAAATAAAAGACCAACGCCTTCCAAATAATGTTATAAGGGTGGAAAGCTCGGCAGCGTCCTTAGAACCGTATATATAAATAGGACATAAAGACTGTCTGCACTTCACTACGATGACTACGACGGAAACGCCTTGATAACGAGATGGCTTTATCTCTTCCTCGGCTTGTTTCGAGAACAGGATATTGCTGCTCTCACTTTTCTATTTCCAAGTACAAAAAAGAAGGAAATTGTAGACCTGTGTGACTATTTTGTCTTTTTAAATTTGACATTATTACACTTCCATTGTCTATAATATCAGATCTAATCATTACCCCAGCTCAGAACAACAAATTATGGGAAATTCAATAAAAGATGAAAAAATCATTTGGGTTTAAAGGCAGTGGTAGGTTGGAGTTTCTAACGTTCCGCTAACATGAGAAGCAGAAGTCCTTCCATATCCTATGATGGATGTGGACTGGCGTCTTCCTCTGCGTAAATTGTATATATGCCGGATAGAGGGCTGGGTTTGTTTCGGTTCAGTCGACCATGCCATGTCGATCGGTACCGTTTGGGTGGTCCTGAGGAGCTGGTACTATTTGTTGAAGTTCTCCGGATGTTTTTGGATCTTGACAGTTTTTTAACCATTATGTAGCCATTACTCCGTGGATAATCGGCTACGGTCGAGTGTCCTAGCCGCCAGCTTGATTAAGCCTCGTTCCCATCGATCCCGTAGTGATTCCTAGGTAGACCTTTCCACATGTATATGGTATGCGGCAGACCCCTGAGGCTGAAACGGGATCTCTTTTGTCCATAGCTTCTTCGTAGGTTTGAAGACTCATCTTCATCACTCTTCCTCAGAACAGTGATTCTATAAATCTGATAATCAATTTGATGCAAATGAACTAGGGGTTTGGGTAAACAAAGGACAACAAAAGATCTACCTTGTTTGGCAATAATAGATAATTTAATCGGATCATTGAAGGAAATTGTGATGGTACAACTGGAGAAATATTGAAATTAAAAAAAGAAAATGTCTCTTCCGTGACAACGTTTCAAGAGAACGTTGCCGTGACCAGGATTCGAACCTGGGTTACTACGGCCACAACTTAGGGTCCTAACCACTAGACGATCACGGCTACAAGAGACGGTTGCCAATTGTTTAGTTGAGTAGAAACAAATTAAATTTTGCCTCATACTTTCACTAATTGACCATGGCTAATTGACTGTTAAAGCCCAAAGCTTGAGGCATGCAATTTGAGCTAACTAGCCGTTCGATCTGTATCAGGCAATTATCTATACGTAGAATGCCTTTGACGTAAACAAGCAGCGTGGGTTTTGGCAATTAAAATTTACATTCATTATGAATTTCGTTGTTTATCACATGAACGAATCAATTCGGAAGACAATTGTCAGTTGTTTATAAATTGAATTGTTATGTTATAAACGAAATAAGAACAATGTACGCATTTCGTAAATGTATCAAAGTTGATGGTGGTCGCCAGAGTTTTAAATTCTCTGTTATAATTTAGAGTTTTATCATTAACAGGGTTCTAATGGGTTCCATCAAATAGGGGAACCTAAAAAGCATGGTGTTACCATTGTCACTATGGCGTAAATAAGTAGTAAGCTAGCAATGCTCGGATTACGCCAAATGGTAAGCCGGAAGACCCTGTTTAGCCTTCTTTCAGGAATAACGGGATCGAGTGGGTGGTGGTTCGGGTGAGAAAGATGATATAGATGCAATGAAAATAGAAGAAAGTGATAGATTATCTGTGTAATGTTACTGTTCCAATATTTGCCAAAGTGATCCAGGGAAGAGGGTAGCCACAGATAGACCCGGAATCGAAACGGTGCGCGGTGTCCTTCCTAATACTAAGAAATGGTCTAAACCTGTAGACAATTCCGCTCAGTGTAAAATGTAGATATGTCTTTGATTTGATAGCTATCATTGCCTTGATGCAAGTTTCTAGTCTGCTTTTTTTATCTTCTCTCTACATCGTTCTTATAGGAAACATTATTGATTTAACGCTTGTTATGAGTCTATAGTCCGTGCTAAGTCCCTCATTCAAGTTACAAGTTTTGCCATCAAGCATGTATGCCTATTTGACGAATCCCAAAATGTCAACATAAATCTTCTCATACATGAAAAGGTTCTGCTTACTAGAGATTTAATGCTACGCTATTTAAATAACGATGTAACAGATTCAGATATGAAACTGCTCTAAAACTTATGAACATTCTATGAACTGCAAAAACATTTTAAAACCGTTTTTGCGACATATGCATGTATCTGTGGATAAATAGAAATAAAAGCACGCGGATACTTAACGGATGTGTTTTGAATAAAATTCCTTTTCGACTTTGAAGCTCCATCATGCCGTTGAGCAGTTGATTTTCAAAGTGTAAATCTCACTTTAAATCCTAGCCGGCGGAATGGCTCCTTTGATTTGTAGAGGGTTTAGAAGCAGGAACTTGAAATGTCAAACGATGCGTTCGGATACTATAAAAAAGAGCGAGTGTTGTCGGGTCGACGTCGTCATCGGGCGCCGTGCGATGCGGTTGGTGTTCCGCGTTGCGTCACGTCGTGCCCGTTGAGCGCTAAGGGTTGATTTTCAGCGACATCTATTTGGCACGGTGGCACCAAGACGCTACAATAATGAGAGTCATTATTCAGACACACCCCGTCGAGATTTCGCACGCTGCAACTTCCGCGACTACGTCTCGGCGACAAAAGGAAGCAGCGCATCCGGTATCCAGCACGTGCTTCTACACTTTATAATTAATTTTCGCTTGTTTTCACGTTTATCGTGTTTACCTTATCTCCTTGATATCCAAAACGAACTGTGCAAGTAAACACTGATTGTGAGGTTCTGGTTTTAGACGCAGTTGATGCTATAACAAAGCTCAAATAAATCTAGGGTGGACTTCCGGTCTAATGTGAGAAGTAGTGTACCCCTGTTTACAATAATCTAAATAATCTAAAATTTCGTGGATTGTCCTATTTTCCCGTCAGTTAGACAATTAGAAGCAAAAGGGAGTATGATCGTTACGCCCGAAATTGTCGTGTAGGTATTAGTGTCATTTAGCCTAATCCAATTTTTAAAAATGCTTTCCTTAAAAATAAATTGTTATATAATGTTATGTTAAAAAAACGTACAATATAGCGCCTAAGCTGGTCATGTCATCATCATCATAAGGTCGTCAGTCTTGGTTGGACATGCACCTCCACTCTTTCTTATCCTTAGCTAATCTTCGCATTTCCCTAAAACTAGAACAACCAATATCCTTAACTATTTACGAATAGTAATTTAATCTAGGTCTACCACTACCCTTTCTAACTTCCGTTTCTACCTTTAATATGTCTCTGACATCCACAGATTCCTTTCTTCTCCTATTCTTTCTAGTACCTCTTCATTCTTAACCTTCTCTATCCACGGTATCCACATTATTCGTCTGTAACACCACATTTTGAATGCTTCTTTTTTTTTCCGTTGCGCCCACCATCCATGTTTCATCTCTAGTTCCTCCTTGCAAGATGATACTGCTATATCTAAGTATATTAATCTTTTGCCCTTGTATATCTATCCTTATGGTCTTGTATTAAACAAAAAAAAAACGAAAAAAATATGTCTCTTCCGTGACAACGCTTCGAGAGAACGTTGCCGTGACCAGGATTCGAACCTGGGTTACTACGGCCACAACGTAGGGTCCTAACCACTAGACGATCACGGCTACAAGAGACGATTGTGAATTGTTTATTTCGTTTAGAACAAATAGAATTTCAGGTTGTACTTTCACCAACTGACCATGACTAATTAACCATTAAAGACTCGAGCTCCAGGCATGGAGTAATTCACTCGAACTGTATCAATAATTGTAGGTCGATGCCGTTTTTCACATGAACCATAAAAAGCTCGCGCTTGTTATTTATCTTCTTAACGAATTATTTTGAGATCAAAACAAATAGAAATTATTTGAATGAAGCGTTAAGATTAGCTTTGCAACCACTGTTTACTTCTCTCATTCGTGCACGACATTATTTGATATCAAGTGTATTCTATTGAGTATCTTCCTGGCCACTGTCCTAGAATATTCCTGATTATTTCCCGAAACGTGACGAGTTCTTTTTGTCTTATCGGCTGCTAGTTTTCAGATTAATCAAAGTTGTTGGTATCGATCACCTGCGGCATTTATTCGTAATTCTATTAGGCTATTCTGTAGAGAGTAATGTTTTGAAAAATCCGAAATGTAATCGTTCAGGTGACGTTCTCCAAACTGTTTTTGTTATATTTTAACAGAAACGATTTAGAGGGAGAATATCTAATACATATATTTAGCTGTTAAATAATACCCAATTTGTTAAAAATGTACATAAAATAAGTACGTCCCGTGTTTGAAATAATTCTTCTGAACCATTTTGGCAAGTCAACTTACAATTTAGAACGTACATTATAGATTATATTGTTGTTTAGATATCTATAAACTTCGGTTCTTTCAAGAATAACGAATGAAAATCCTATTTTCTGAGAAATTCCGTTTCCAGGCAGGAGCGTAATCGTTGGATAGCATACCTACTTGAAAAATAAATGGAATAGAAATACCATTGTCCGCATGTCCGAGATAAACTGGCCAATCTCTGCTGCTATCATAAAATTACATTTTAAACAAATCGATATGGTTTGGCTTATCGCAATGAAAACTATACGGCAAAACGAGGAAGATGGATCAACCGTTGGATCTATCGAATGAACAACGTATAGGTATATTTCAAGAAATAAACAAATTATATTAAAACATAGCAACATCCATTAATACAGGGAATGGAAGACTGTGGTAATTAAGTAAATGAGAAAAGGGTATCTTACCCCAATCTACCACAACATACTCTACTTACAGAAAGGGTTAACATACCTGTACTTCATTCTCATTGGCTACTAATGCTGATCGTCAGGCAATTCCTTCGATCTACACTCTAGTCTCCAATGCAACGCCTACGGATAAAGCGGAAAGACTTCTTCAACATTCTCTTAGAAGTTGTTGAAATAAATGGGTGGAGGTGGTTGAAGAGAAACGTATAAGACATAGGAAATGAGAACAGAAAAAAGGTTAAAGATTATCTGCGTGATATTACTATCCCAGTTGGACTAGAGCTCACCGCCCTGAAGTGGAACCAAATGGTGTTTCGCTTACTTCTTGTATAAATATTATTACCTGAAGAGTAAGTAGGTAAATGGGATAAGCCTCGCTTTATCATACAACTGTTGGTTTAATCCAGTTTTTTTTTAATCATGAACATCATTCTAAATTACCATGCTTTGTTCTATAAATTAGTGTAATCATCCTTCCGCATGCTTTAATCGAATTAAAACAGAAGTCAGCTGCATTACTTGCATGTTGCACAGTTACATAAGGTAATTGCAAAAGATGTATGGATTATGTCGCAAAACTTTATTTCAGGAAATCGTATAAAACTAGTGATGCAAATGAATACCAAACAATTGTGTTTTGTACTGAAATATAACGTTGAAACGATGGAACGACCATCTCTCTCAAAACTAAATGAAATGGAAACGCGGTTATCCACACATCCGAGATAAACCGATGAAGTCAATTGTACAGATCATTGCTATCGTTTATGACAGAAATAAAACTAAATAATACCGTTTTCGAGGCAAAACGATAAGTTTCGTTTCGCTATCTCGGGACCCATCCGGTCGCAACAGTATCGGCTCGAAACATATCGTTTACATCCATCCCATTCTTCGCTCCTTTTTTTTGCTCCATTACGTTTTCCGTAAAGTGATACGTCCGTTACTGGCCAATTCAGATAATGTACCATACACGCGGCCCACAGGAGATGGGGGTTCGTTCAGTTTGGCCGGCCACTCAACAGATGAAGTGGAATGTTGCTCGGAGAAGTTTAGTATCCCTTTGAAAAAGACGTCCGTTTTATGTAATTAAATTAACTTTCGAGTTTTCTACGGGTACAGAACTTTGAGATTTCGTAAATCGACGACCGGTCAGCTTGTTGCTGCCTTAGGGATTCCAAAGTGACGGCCATCATTCCAGAAGAATCCTTGTGTTATGAAATTATTCGAAATCGAGAAAAAGCTTTTAATTTTCCATGTACCTTTTACTGTAATTGGATTCATAACCTTGTAGCTTTATATTCTCTTCAATTTATTGTTCTGATAGTAAAGGATAATGTTAATCTGGGTTAATTTTTTGATGTCATCGTAAATATATCTTTAATTCCATGGCTTCTTTTTCCACGGCATAAGAAGAAGCTTTGATTCATCATCATCATCATCATCATAAGGTCGTTAGTCCTAAGTATTGTTGATGCCTATCGGGGTGAATATATAGGGACGAAATATCAGTTAATTTGAATTTGCGATTAATTTGGAAATCTGGAAAGGATTACGTTTGGAACGCTGGATTGCCATATGTCTGGAGCTCGACTGTGAAAGGGTGCCAAAAGTGAACAGTTGCCAGGGCACAAAACAAAGAGTTGAAAGTGTTCGAGATGTGGTGTTGTGGGCCGAGAATGAAAATGCTGTGGATAGAACAGGTGAAAATCAAAACGTAGGAAAACAGAGGACACCCAGGAAGTTGATATAAGGGAAATAAGAGAGATTGTGGTTGGATACCTTCTGAAATATAAAGTTCGATTCAGAGACGTATTAGAAGCAGAAACAGGAGAAGATACGGACAAGGAAAGGCCAAGAGTAGATTACCATTTGCAAATAGTTAAGGATGTGGGTTGTAGTTTTAGGGAAATACGAAAATTGGCTCAGGATAGAATGGTGTGGACAACGACTTCTTAATGATGATGATTTCTTTGTAGGATTTCTTCATATAAATTGCCGAAAAACACGTTCTCTTTCTCCACTTTTGTAATTAATGAAACTAAAAAGATAAGTATAAAACTTTTTGTAACAGCATCAGAAGTGGGTAGACTCTGAGTGTGTCAAACTCACAGCTTCCGTTTCATACAGTCAATGTGTGTTCGGGATGTTTGGGTAATAATCTTCTAAATAGATTTATAGAGTACTTTTCCGAATTGTGTCATAGAAAGAACGAAATGCTATTGCTCTCCGAAGAAGTATTTGTTTGTAGAAGTCCGTCTTCAGGATAATCTTTAGCGTCTGGCTTCAAAAGGATATTGTTTCTATACATTCACTAGAAGACCACGAAAGTTCTGGAACAGAATATCCTTAAAGTCCCTGCTGTATTTTTTAAGGCAACTATCGAAACACCCTATATGTATAACTCTTGAAGCATTGAGGTTAGTAACGTCGGTTATATAACAGGTTGGAAGAAAAGAGCAACAATACTGCGGTATGCGTTCGTCGGCATAAACGTAAAATATACATATGTATGCCGTTAAAGTCCTATAACGTAAACGTGTCTGTGGTAAAGAGCATATATTAGATCGGAAGTAGAACTTTCAGGAAGTCGTATCCCGCAAGTATAAGACGATGAAGAAGAAGAAGAAGAGGAAGAAGAAGATGGAGAAGAGGCAGACGGGCGCGCTTATAAGAATGCTGAATAGTGAGTAGTCGTCTTTGGAATATTACACGGCGGAGGTAACCTAAAAGCCGAATCGCATTTCTTACAAGAGCTCTCGCTTTTAGACTGCGAAATCGCATTTCTTCCAATCGAATTACCCACCTACGAAGGGAGCTCATGTTTCGACAGAGTTGTTGCTCTTCGGGGAAAAACGAAACTTTCGTTCGCAATATGCAGCAGTCCGGGACTGTTGGATAGATACATGCGATGTTTAAAAATAGACCAACACATATCCATATAGTTATTGGAAAATGTAGACAACCTTCTCTGCACAGGTGCATGTATTCTGAAGCTCCTGCTGATTGGCAAATGCAACCCACTATGCGAGTGTCGTAAATATACATTTCGTGTACGTCTACCTTTGATTACTGAAACTCGTGAACTTTGATCCGGATTTATTTAATCATATCAGTAAGTCATATTGGATTTTCAACTCCAATCGACTTGAAATAGGATCTCTGGTAATGCCTGGTTGAAGGATGAATATAAACAGGAAACTATTAAGGTTTTTATTTAATGTAGATCTCTGGGTTTGGTGTGTAGGATTACCTGATACAAGATATTTGCCATGATTAAAATTTCAGTGAACATAACTATTTAGGGGAAATACAAGAACTATATGCTAGCATTGTGAACTGTTGCCTAATTTTCATTCTTTCATTTCGAATACAAGGTACAATTTTGAACTGTTCATTTTGATATAAAGTCACACATCATACTGTTTTGAACTGGTGATTGCAACCATTCAATGCCATTTGTAGAAGCCGAAGCAGGCCATTTAAACGAACTTTCATTAACCGTGTTCATCCACTGTATTATAGCAACAAAGCCACTCTGAATTGTACCATTCGAATTACTTTTGTGTCAAAGACTAATTTACTAAATTCCTCATCAAAAGTCAGTGGACACACTATCTGTATATTACACGTCGAGTAATGGCACCCTTACATTCGGTTTAGTGACGCTAATTGAAATTTAATTATTATTATTATCTCCTAATTGCTGTACGAGTAATAAATTACTGTTTATATCGCGTATTTGTTTTACTTTGTATACATGTGTGCTTACAACTTTCAATTTTGTAGTATTGTCTTGTCCTTGAGAGGCGGTACAGCGTCCTCTAACGATTCATTACAGTAATTTTTATACATCTGGGGATTGCGACAAGCAACTTGATAGAAAAACCCGACGTAGTTACAATCTGAAGCCGGCCCTGGGCGTGAATAGGTAACTTATAGAGAAACTGTGATGATAACTAAGCAGCTACATCGATGAAACAGCTGGAATGGCTAATTAAGTAAATGTCAACAGCTTACTACTGCGCTAGAACAGATATAAAATAATACGATAGTATGAAGTACTATGTAAAATACACCTCGACATGGTATTACAAAGACAAAAGCAAGAAACAATTTACGTTATATAAACAACAATAGGTATATTACTATAGGATGGATATGTAATGGTAATCTTATTCTCTTCTATTCTATATTCTAAACCACCATTGAAAACGCCCGGCATCTTTTGGCGTACTTCATTTGCAGCGATTGTACGCGGTCCTGCAAATTTTTAGTGTTTTGCGCTGGCGTTTGTCTCATACAACCTCATAAAAAGAAGTTAGACAGATGCATATAGATCAGGGCTATGAGCCGGCCGGAGTAAAGGGCCGTACGACTAATTCAGCGTCTAGGAAAATGGAAAAATACTAACACTGACACATGACCAACTTCTAATGACTTCGACTGTCTACATATATACGTAATACAAGTTTAGTTTTAATCAAAAAAGCAAAGAACTACTTAATCACACTTAATATAATCTAGGAAATAACAAATAATACCTGAGTACAAAAATACAAAAGAATTATAACACGGATGTTACCAAGTAGCAGCTGATGAATGTGGCGTTGCAGTGTCATATTTCCCTACGCGATCTACCTTCTCGCTTGTATTTTCAAATAGGCTTTCCTCGAAAATGGTGGACTGTTGAACCACCAAACATTTCGGTAGGTAATTTTTTTATTTTGTAGTGCTCTTTAACCTCCTGCAGAACACCATATATACTTTTAAAACCATTATTTAGATCCATCTGTTCTTATGGAATCTAAAATTCCTGCTACTCCTAACGTAAAATGCATCAGGTATTAATGTGATATAGAAGAAAAGACATTTCAGTTATTTGTTGTAAATTTTGTTTGACCTTTATCCTGAAAGTAATTTCGATGGAGCGAAACGGAAGAAGAAGCGGATGGAACCAAATTCGTCTTATTTGGAAGCGCATTATTTATCAGGGCAAATTTCCTGGCTGTTCGATCAGTGTGCCGTGAATAAATGGCTGCTCTAGCGAGCTGCGATTCATTACACGAATAAAACAAATGGTCCGGTTTCATCAGATTTGCAGAAATGAAAATCGACACCGAACGCAGCATCTTTCCTGACCGAAAATTATCGATTTGTTGCTCCCCGCCCCTTTAATAATTTACTACAGAAACATGGTAATCTGTTTGATCTTTAATTGGGTTAGGCGGCAATTTACTGTCTCGTTTTCTTCTGGATGTGGCGGCCGATACTGGAGAATAAATAAAATAAATCGGATTTGATTGAGCAATTGTGTAGGTCGACAGAAATCAATTTCCTGCTCTTCTACTATAAACAACTGACGAAGATGACTAGGCACCAAAGCCAAAAGTTATATTTATATCTACACGATAGTAGGTGGACATCTAATAGATTATCGGAGAATCAAATGACAAAGAGTACAAAGCTGGTATCTAGCGACATCAAAAACATAAAAATTGAAGTTTGACAACATGTCTCTATTGTGTCTGACATCTCCTTACAAACTATCTTCATTTACGTAATGTTTATAAACAAACTAATTCCCCTTTTGTTTTTTTAATGTTTCTGCATCAGTGGTCAGCATTTCTTTGCCCAGCATTACGTTCCAAATGAATGACCAACTCTGGTAGAATATATTAGGTAGTAGCACGAACATACCGTGGTCATTAACTCTGCATTAGTCATGGTCAGTCTGTGAAAGTTCTTAAACTTGAAGTTTCATTTGCTTTTGTTACAATAAACTATTTGCAACCGTCTATAGTAGCCGTGATCGTCTAGTGGTTAGGACCCTACGTTGTGGCCGTAGTAACCCAGGTTCGAATCCTGGTCACGGCAACGTTCTCTCGAAACGTTGTCACGGAAGAGACAATTTTTTATTTTTTTTTAACTAATTTGAGCTCTTTATTCTTACTTTATTATGATCAAGTAGGTACGTTTAAGCAAAAAATATAACTGGATTTTCAGCAGATGCTTTTTGAATTTCACTCATAATTGATTTGGTCGTCAGTTGTTGAAGATTTGTATCCAACTCCTTGAGGTTTGGTTATAATATCTTTTTAAAATAATTTGATGATGATAGCGTGGATAGAGAAGGTTAGAAATGAAGAGGTGTTAGAAAGTATAGGAGAACAGAGGACTCTATGGAAGTCAATAAGAAATAGGCGAGATAGGTTGGTAGGACACCTCCTCAGGCATGAAGGTCTAGTCAGAGACATATTAGAGGTAGAAACAGGTGATAAGATGAGAAGATTAGCTCAGGATAGGAAGGAGTGGAGGTGCGTGTCCAACTGGTGTTAGAACTGACGATCTTATGAATATGATGACTTGAAATATTTAAAACTGTTAACCAATTAAGCAAGTTACTGGTGGAGTAAAATGAAGAAAACCTCGCATCGATCCTTTACCATTATTGCGAATTGGATGTTTAATTAATATTAGGTAACTTCTAATCCAGTTGCCCTTTTTGATGTTTGGATTACTCACAATATTCGTCCACAATGAGAAACTTTTGTCTGCGACTGACGGTGCTGATGAGCTAAACTGCTCATGTTGTTTGGAAAACGTTTCATTAGATTGTTTTTCAAATTTTAATATGTTTTTCTTGGATTCTATTGAAGAGAATATGGTAGTTCAAATGCATCGGTTCTTTTATCTTAGTGTGAGTCGTCAAGTTTTTATCTTTGATGTTACGCTTCTGAGATCATACTTCAGGGTTTCAGAGGAAATTACGTTAAACGCTATTGCTTTATGATTACCCACAAATAGTCGCTCAACAGTTTGACATTCACAAATACCTTTAAGCATTATATAAACAATGAGCTGTGACGTATCGATAGCGGTGAAAGTTGACTACACAATTTTAGTAATTTTCGGTAAAATAAACGAATAATAACCGTCTCTAGTAGCCGTGATCGTCTAGTGGTTAGGACCCTACGTTGTGGCCGTAGTAACCCAGGTTCGAATCCTGGTCACGGCAACGTTCTCGAAACGTTGTCACGGAAGAGACAATTTTTTAATTTTTTTTTAATAAATGCCAGTAAATCGGTGGGTACGTACCAAGCGGATGTTTTTGGAACTGTTGCAAATTAGTATGGTCAGCTTGCCACAAGAGGGACCGTTCCATATTTTCCCATTTTTCATTCATAGGTTTTCATAATTGAAGCTATTGGTTAATCAAGCTTCTAATACTTGGTGGACTGTAATTGAGAAAACAGAGAAGTCAGTTCATGGAAGCGTCTTGCCCTTAACATATCATTGAAGATGGGAATGGGACATAGGGGCCAACGATTTAGCAACTTTCTTTAGATTACCCGGAATGATAGTGATAATTTTTATTTTATCGCAAAATTAATTCTGTCTCGAACCTTTTCGCGGTTAACGTATGATCAGGAAATGACAATGAAATATCTTAAATGGCCGATCTACTAATTTGGAAATTATGCACAGTCTGTGTAAATCATTAGGAGCCGCCACTAGTAATTGTGTGAGTTCGTAAGTTTGGATTATCTCAAAATCAGTAACAATATCTAAAATGCGAGGGTGTTTTCAGTTCGACGTTTTCGAAAATCGAATTCTCCATATTTAGCGGGAGGCGAACTAGCCGGAGCTGCCCGAGATCCAAATGATTTATGTGTATTTTGTGGACAAAAACAATCGGGTCGAGAAAACGGAGAGTCCGCATCACGTATTCCCAATTTGTATAATGAAGATAAACGTTAGACAGGTTCCCAAATTGTCGCTACCCTAACGAAATGATAAAACCTAAGCTTTCTGTGGCACGTGAAATATGATGTAGAGGCGCATTCTTTGTATGTCAGAGGTGGCGTGGTCCGGGGACTATCTGGCAATCCGCATGCATGGACGCACAGGTCACATTTATTTGGCTTTTATTGCCGTCTATTTTCGGCAACTATTCATGTGGTTCCAGCCAAGAAAAAAGGAACTCGCATTCATACAAATGTGTTTATCTGTTAATCTCCGAGCATTTTTCACTAAGCTAAGATAAAAATATTGCAGAAAGATAAGCTCTTACTAAATGTTCCGAAACTGATAGAAAAATCGATTGTTCATGAGCTAAAACCTATGAAATCCTATGACATTGTTAGTTAGTTAATAGTGGATTAATATGCAATATTAATTTTGAAATCATCTTTTCGATTTTTTATTTACCCACTACAAACTACCTCAAATTAATGAGGGAAAAATTGTTGCTGTTGTCACATCCCCGCCGGGAATCGAACCCGGGACCTTTGGCTTTATGCATCAATGTTCTACCGTCGTGGTTGCTGTTGTCACCTCTCGTAGTTTAGTGGTAGAACATTGGTGCGTAAAGCCAAAGGTCCCGGGTTCGATTCCCGGCGGGGGTGCGACAACAGCAACAATTTTTCCCTCATTAATTTGAGGTAGTTTGTAGTAGGTAAATAAAAAGTCGAAGAAATGATTTCAAATTTATATTGAGCTAAAACCTTTTCAGGTTTTCAACTTTGTGAGGTTATAAAATAATTATTGAGGTTCAGGAGAAACAATTTATTATTTCTGTACAAAAATGCTTTGTGGTCAGCAAAGAAACTCAGATCAAAGCAACAAAAAAAATACTGACATCTGTACTTTCTTATTCAATCATTTTCTTTTCAAATACCTTATTCCTTTGGAACTTGACGTGCTTTTCCGATAAATGTTGAAGCCGGAAATGCGATAAACCCAATATATGTTTTCAGAATATGTCCTTTACTAAAGTTCGTAATTTAGGAGGGACTGGGGAAGTGGGAACAAATTTCCTTGTTAAATATGCGTTTCAGTTTTGTAAATTTTGTGCCGCAAAGAAAGGAAGAAAAACAGATGAGGGATGAAAATCTGCGAGAGTATTTTGTTATGCTAGAACCGCGTAAATACAAACTTGCAAAAGATTTCGCTAAACTGAGGGGTAAAAAGTTCGCGAAAAGGGTCCGCGAAAGAAACGGAATTATTCTATTGAAGTCGACTATATTTTCTCCGAGGATTCAACTTTTTACCGCAACTTATGAATAATTAATGTGTTCATACACTCAGAAAACCGAAACAGGAAGTAATGTCTGAATACAAATAAACGGATACGCTTCCTTTTCATAACCACGCGTAAATATCACGCACGATTTTCTCTTTTGCGCGAAACATCGAAACAACATTTTCGTAATGAAATATTGGAGAAAATTTGACAGCTACTGTACGTCATTCGTGAAACATATGCTTGGAAAGTCAGCCATCACCTTTGGAACAATGATAATGAATAAAAATGATAAAATAATTCGAAGTGGTCTGTATTCGGTCGAAACTGCCAGACGCGGATCGCGATTTCGATCTTTTTGGATCTCATCAGCGCGTCGCAGCCAGGTCCCACAGAACACAGACCAACTTGTGTTTTCATAACAACAAGTAGATATCCACACAAGTGGACCTTGTTGGAGCATACGTAATCCTAAAATGTAGCATCGTGCTACAGATGGCGTTCACTGCGCCATTTGTAGTATTTTCTAAAACGCGCTGTTAAGACAGCAGGTAAAAGTTGGTGTGTGTTCTGTCGGAGGTGTCTGCGAAGCGCTGATGAGATCTAACAAGATCGAAATCGCGATCCGCGTCTGGCAGTTTCGACAGAGTACAGACCATTTCGAATTGTTTTATTTGATTAAGCTAACGTGCCTATCACGTTGAGGTTGGCTACGCCGGGATTCATTTTCATCAAGTAGATATCCACACAAATAGACCTTGTTGGAGCATACGTAATCCTAAAATGTAGCATCGTGCTACAGATGGCGGTCACTGTGCCATTTGTAGTATTTTCTGAAATAAAAATGATGTCAATAAGAAATAGGCAAGATAGGTTGGATGAATAGCTTCTCAGGAATGATAAATTTAGCTAGAGACATATTAGGAACAAAAACAGGAATTAAGATAAGAAGTGGTAGACCTAGATTAGATTACTGTTCACAAATAGTTGAGGATAGGGAATGTTCCAGTTTAAGGGAAAAACGAAAATTACTTCAGTATAGGAAAGAGTGGAGGTGCGTGTTCAACCAGTCTTAGGACTGACGAATGTAAACCCATTCTTTTGATGTGAAAATAAAGTATCGTTTTTGTTCTTCTCGGGATGGTTTCTGGAGCCTCGTCACCCTTTTGAAACTAATACAATGCAATTTTATCCTTAACTTTTATCTCGAAGTCTAAACCGCCAAAGATAATAAAAATGACAGATTCACTAGTGGAACTTTGTTAGACGACATCTCTTTTGTGTTACATGTGCATGTCGCCACACAGTTCCGGAATTTTGGCGAAAGTTAAGAATTTCTTTCCAAGTGTGTGCGTCTGGGTAAGAGATAGCGTCAAACTTCGTGCCATGCGGACATCTTGTATATATACGTATGCACAGTGTCTCGAATTAGTAGAAAAGGAGAGATAAGGAAAGAGAAATAGAGAGCCCATTCAAGATCCTCACTGTCTCAGAAAAACTAAACAATGTCAAATTAAGATTTCACGTATAATAACGGTCTAACTTACCATAGTAATAGAAATAGGTCGAGTACCCAGCTTTCCGGTACTTTTTTTAGGATCCAGTCGGGCACCTTTGTTGTATTGGAACCATTCCTACCATAATGCACACTAAGCCTTCAATGCGTAATAGTATAGAACTTAATCTTTGCCATTTTGTTATAATTTTATAATTTATTAAACTTTTAACCCCAATTTTTCCCCATTTTATAGTGGATGAAATCGTTGTATAACGAATGGCCTAGAGGTCTAGACCATTGCTTAGCATTCGGGAGGACGCCGGTTCGATTCCGGGTCCGTCTGCCTTGGTCCAAGTTTTTCTGTGGTTTCCTTGGATCACTTAGGCGAATGCTGGGGCAGTAATATTCCACAGATAATCTTTCATTCTCTTCTGTCTTCATTTCGTCCGTCTCATCTTTCTCACCCGAACCACCACCCACCCATTCCCACGATTCCTGAAAGCAGGCTGAAGAGGGCCTTCCGCCCTACCTTCCGGCATAGCCCGGAGGGACTGCCCGCCCACCAGGCATTACTGGCTGGTGGGAATGAAACACCCAAAAGTTTTAAAGTTTTTACTTTGAATCGCCTTAGGGGTTGAATTTTGAAATATATTTTCGTAGTGCTTGCCTATGTAATATAAATAACGTCTGTGCAAAGTTTTGAGTCTACAGACCCAGGTAATTATCGTTTTAATCCTAAACTATATACGAGATGTCTAAATTAAAACGCGACTGATTATTTATTTGTCTACCTCAAAACAACTTCCTTGGGAAGACTCAGCTCTGGAGGTGGTTCTTCCATTCTTCATAGTAGTGCTGGAACTCGGATGCTGGAATAGCCTTGAGCTAGTTGGTTATAGCCCTTTGAATATTTTCGAGTATCCCAAAAAGACATCCCTTGAAATGAGATTTTAATCCCTGGAAGAGGAAACGTCACAAGGAGTCAAGTCCGACATATAAAGAGATCTTGAGTCACAGACTTTTTGTGGAGGATTCCCTGTCCATCAAAGAAACGTTGGAGAGACGGGAATTTGCCATTCTATACTCTGGTTCTTGGTAGCTATCCAAATCGCACTAAAATACCCAATTCTCGTCACCCGTAATCACACGTTTCAAAAAATGGGGATAATTTTCAATCGACTTTCTCTCTTGGCATATTTTTTTGTTTCTGTGAAAGATTTTTTGAAATTATTTTTGATCAGTTTATTAATTAATTGGTTAAAATTTGGTTGTCGATGGTGTGACCCAAATTGAACTAAACAAGATTCCGAATTTTTGTCTGCATTTTCCTGGGTCCCTAAGTTACTTAATTGACAGACCTTGTATATACATATGACGTCTTTCAGTCAATTTTCCTTTATTTTTTTGTTGCTAGTAAGGTGCAAAATCAAATGTTTCATGATGGACAGAACATACTAAAATACCTCGTAAGTTTCAAATATTTGTTTTAGTTTAAGCATTATTGTGTAACAATATCGAAGCTTTTGTGCTATTTTTAGAACTGAAGACATCCAACGAATCAAATTCATTTATTTCTTCATCTATCTTCTGATGTCACACTGAGCAAAGATAAATTCCACCACATGTTTATTAGAATTGCTTGATATATATTCGCATTTTATCTTTTCTATTACTTCAAACATGCCAACAGATGAGTGACGGTTAGTAATTCGATTAAAACTGTTTTTAATTACTTTAAATGTGAGAGAAATAAGTGAAAGTATAGAGCAATCAGTTAAAAATAGAAAACGCGATTTTATTTCGTGAGGTGTAATTTATGTAAGCCTGCCTTCGTCCTTTATGCGATAAGAGTTGTGGAATGGAAAGGGAAATGTGAGTTACAGACTGGTTAACGTGTTAAACCAAGTCTGAGCTTTGTTTGAGATGTTTTTAATTCACGATTACGTAAAATAAAAGTGTTTGTGTTACAATTCAGTAATTACTAATTACAACGTAATTATTATTGTTCGCTAATGAGCTTTGTAAGTACTTTCATAGATCACCTTCTAACTTTATTAAATAGCTGATTGGAATGATTATCATTGTTAGATAATAGTTGTACTGATGTACATAAAGTATGTTTGTGTAGCAGGACGGAACGTAATTTCATGGCGTTTCTGGCAAGATTTCTTACTGTTTTATCTACTTTATTTGATGGTGATGGTGTGATACAGTTGTTGTTCCTTTGTTTTTTACTTGATGAAAATTTTCTGGTCTGGTAATTATCCAGAATTGCGGCTCCAGACCAAAATCGCTCCAAAAATTTTTTCGTTAATTCTGGTCATTCTACATAATAGAATTAGATATTAGAAGGTGGGGGAGACAGTTTTTTTCCTTTTATTACAGCATACATCATGGGTGTATATGGTGTATGTACAACAATTTCCTCTTTTATTAATATTAAAAGAGGAAATTGTTGTACATACACCATATACACCCATGATGTATGCTGTAATAAAAGGAAAACGTGTCTCCTCCGCCTCAGATATAATCACTGAACCTTCAGAAATGACCAGAAATCGATGAAAAAATTTTTGGAACGATTTTGGTCTGGAGCTCCAATTCCAGGAATTACATGAAATTCCGATATTGTAGAAGGAAATGTATAAAACTAATGCTTTCTGTGAATAAAATATTCTAACATATCAGCCCGCCTCCGGTGAACAGGGGCGTTAAATAAACTCCAATCTGTCAGAGATCTACCTAACCAAACAATGACGTCACCAATGCATGTAATTATCCAGAATTGGAGCAACTTTTAAAAATTATCATACAAAAAAAAATTTGTTTTTATTTATGAAGTAATTAAAAAAATTTTCTTTCTTACTTCGGCAAAATCTTTCTCCTTAATGAAAAAATTGATAGACCAACTTCAGCCACGGGATTTTCTTAAATTTGCAATATTAAAATTTGAAAAATGAAAAACCCACGTTGTTTTTGGTATATAGGTACTTATAATTTTTAGACATGAGATATCGTAAGTTTCAGCATGATCTGACTAGTTGGAGAACCGTATCCAGCGAGTGTTTGGGTGGATCAAATTTTTTAATGCTGCATCCCCTACTTTGGTTCGAAATAATTATCCTCACAAGCATTTTGGGCAAACTGCATTTTCCATTTGATGTTTTAGGCACGAACATTTTTCTGAACTCAATTGAAATTGAGATAGTTTCAGACCCTTTTGAATATTTGAGCTTTTGCCAAAATCGTTCTTCTATACATATGGTCTAAAACGGGACCAGCTGAATTTAGACTTTCAATTCAACTGCATTCAATTCAGCTTATTGATATGTTATATTTCTGGTAGATGTTGGCGTATGAAGATCATGCTCATCTTGAGAACACCCGTTTCATTTCATCACCAATCGCCTCTGTAAACTCAAATACGTTAGGTTAGAGGAACAGGTATTTACTTTGGCAGTTTTGGGCTTTGATTTGAATCAGTTTAGCCCAGATTACTAACAAAGGTACAACAGTTAGAACTAATACGATGCATCCTAAAGGTCATCTAGTGAACTTTGTGGAGTTGTGACGGACGATTCAAAGCATTTTTGTTGGTTTTCTCCACGTTGTGTTGTAGCCACTTTCTTAACTGGAACTATAAATTACTTTAGCAATCGCGCACCAGTCCTTCATCAAATAAAGTGGCGCGTTGCTTCTTGTTTTAGACTTGTGCCTATAATTTCCTGTTTCAAAACACGTATACACGGAAGCAGTGGAAAAGGTAGACTGGAGAAGATGGAACGAACGACGGGTTCTGTTTGTCGGTGATGAGGGCGTCGAGACGGTGCGGTGGCGTGTTCCTTGCCTTAATATGTACATTTCGTTCTCTTTCTTTTCGTTTAAGAATTAAGGAGGATTAGAGTTTTCATGGCCGGGTTGGCCCCGGGCCAACTGGATTATTGCGCACCGTGTACGAGATTCTCTTTCGTGTTGTTCAGGACGGTTGTTTCAAATGTTGTTCCATTTTTTTTTTTGCTTGTTCTCATACAGACTGGAATTTTTGTTGGTTCTCTCTTACATTCAATATCTGACAATCAATTAATTCTAATCTGACGCACTGTCGTGTAAGTGCTTACTAAATTTCATTTCTCTGTAGTATGATATAATATCGGAACAATCAGGGTCAGCAAGGGATAAATAATTTTATTTATTCTATCAGAGGGTAAGTGAAGACGGTAAAGCCGCCTCACCGCCCTGCATCTTCATGATCTTGAATTGGACCATCTATTCTCGACTTCTTGACTATAATTATGCTAGTAGTTGTCACATCAACTAATAATTGATTTAAGAATGTATATATTCCTATCTGTTCACAGGAAGACCATTAAATTCCTGTAATAGTTTTCTTGGAGTCTGTAGTATTTCTTTCCATACATTTTGCGCATTTTAAATGAACCTCCCGTTTATTAAGAACTTCAATTTATAAGAGTAATTTATACAGACTTTAATGTGGCTAATAGGGTTTTGTTTTTGTTTCAGAAAATGGGACGCACGGCATGAATTCATCCAAAAGAGGAAGACTGGTATTTAACGTGAAATAGTTGTTACTTTCGGCCATACTTTTAGTGATACCGGAAGTGCATGTTCTAGTCTGTGAGTGGAAATATTCGTATATTTAAATTACCTTAGCCTTTTCTAACGACAAGTTCCCACATTCTAAACATCAGTTATTATCATCAATTCTGATATCATATTCAGGGTAAATTAAGGAATTTACTAACTAATAATTTATTCATTATATTAAAACTGATTTCAATCTACATTCTATTTAATTCCAATATCTGTAAGGTATTTATATTACTTTTATTTTACCTACTATTTACAATTAGTATTAATTGGAGCTTTCAGTCTTTGTTAATTAACTAATGCTATCAAAATATCACTATTGATTTAATTAAATTCAATTACAAATTTTGTATACAATGTAAAAATGTGGGACAATAGAATTATTTTTCATTCAGTTCATTTATAAAAGCCTTTAATGTTAATTCACAAACATTTAGAAGTCTAGATTAAATTCATTTCTGCTTTCCATTTTATTATTCTCTCTGTTTTTGTTCCAATGTCCAAATTAATTTTTGAACAATTTGACCATCTTCTAGGACAATATTCCTTTCAATGAATTATTTTTTATTGCATCACGCCTTCTTCATCTATAATTATATTATAAATAATTGTCAATTAAATAAAGCGTATCATCTACATTTGTGACTTTCAGACTTTGGTTGTAGTTGAACATTGAACTATCAAACGTAAATGACTACGAAAGCCTTTTTATTGTTGTAGTTAAAATAAATTGTGAAATAACATAAAGGCGTTGACATTCCTTTCGACATAATCTAAATTTTCATGAAAATTACTACTTTCTGTATACGAATCGTTCTATTTCACGTTCGTATGTCCAGATACTAATTTTCTTTTGGCAACAGGATAAAATGTCGTCGAACTGCTGCAAGTGTTGTTGTTGTTGCTGCTATTCCGGTAATTTTGAGTGACATTTCGTTTTCACGATGCAGCGAACAATGTCGCGAAATTCGCTTCCACCGTCGGCGACGAGCGCAAGGGAAAATTCGAGCGGCGCGAGTGCTGTCGGCGATTACACGTTGTCGTGTCTGTGGGTGTTGACGCCGGTCGCCGCGACGCTTTCCCTCGTCGTCATCGTTGTCGCGACGTCTACAAACCAGTGGCTGCACACCGAGGAGAAAATGAACAATCCGACGTACAACGGCACCGGAGACGACAAGTACCTGTCAAAAGTCACCGTATCAGGACTTTGGGCAATCTGCATCATAAATCGTGAGTCCATTTTATTATTTTTATCTTTCTGCTACAATTATTCAGTGTCCTCCTTCTATTACGGTTAGTAACGAGACTAATCGTAAGTAATTTGAGATAGGTATAAACTCACGAACATACACGAATTATACAAATAAATAAGATATTCGTACATATTTACAAGAAAGGAAAAGGTACCGCTCAGTTTTTTAGAATGCATCCATAGCGCAAAGTTCATTTGTGTTTACAGTGGCACTTCTTTGGTAGCTACTGATGCCAGGGGAATCCCCGCTTTCTATTTTTGAAGGACGTTCAAGCGCTACGCTAGAGTCAAATAAATAATAAACATTCGAACATATTCACAAGAAAGGAAAAGGTACCGCTCAGTTTATTAGAATGCATCCATAGCGCAAAGTTCATTTGTTTTTACAGTGGCACTTATTTGGTAGCTACTGATGCCTGGGGAATCCCCGCTTTCTATTTTTGAAGGACTTTCAAGCGCTACGCTAGAGTCAAATAAATAATAAAGATTCGAACATATTTACAAGAAACGAAAAGGTACCGCTCAGTTTCTTGAATGCATTCATAGCGCAAAGTTCATTTTTTTGCAGTGGCACTTCTTTGGTAGCTACTGATGTCCGGGGAATTCCCGCTTTCTATTTTTGAAGGACTCTCAAGCGCTACGCTAGAGTCAAATGACTAAGTACTAACTTTTTACGAAATTCATTCGGGTCTCAAGAAAACTTGATAAGTAGACATATCTTCTTCATGATTTATAAATATGAAACTACAATGTGAAGCTTTTTTATATTAAGGGAAGGCCCCATCTGATGAATTAGCCATTGGGTACAGTTTAATATTTTTTTACTACCCAATACAAAACTGGCATTCTTTACAGCAACCTACATGTATCCGTTTCTCGGATTAAATACACGGTCAATGATTATTTACACATTTGTGTATACAAATGCTTTCCCATCTAGGTACACGGGGTAATAATGTTTGTATACCTGTAATATCGTATCGATGTTAGTTCCGAAGCGGAAGCTTGTGGTTATCGGTCAAGCGATAATACACAGATCCATTCAGCCAGCACTTGAACATGTGGCTGGTTATGGCTACACAATGCGGCGCGTGCTCCTGAGAGCGGGCTAAAAGCTGATGGCAATCCCGTTGGTTCCTTTACATGTACCTATAGCACCTGTTATTAAAATTTTCTGAATCAACGGTCCTACGGGATAGTAATAGGAAACAGGATTTTTTTAATGCTGCTTACAGATGTGTAAAGCTCGGTTTTTGGGTTGCATTTAAAGCTAATTTGTTATTATTACTTCTATATCTAACATTTAAATGATCCTTTAGGGGCACAATAGATCAAAATGTGCCAATGTCGCCAAAAATTTGTCCATTTTTAAATTATAATGAGAATGGAGACAGGGTGGGGTGGTGCAGCACAATTTCTTTGGGTTGATGAGTCAGGAGTTGAAGAATGAGGGAACATCCAAAAGAAAGGGGTTTCAGTGTATATAAGTATGATCCTAGGGACTAATAGTAGTCATTTGTCAAAAATTGTTAGCGTATGCGCAGTACTAAGTATTTGTACTTCTCTAAACAATTTTCTGTTTTCATTATCAATAAATTCTTATGTTTCTAACCAGTTGGGTTTAACAGTTTGTAAGTACATCTTTGTTATATATCTCATTTCCCTTTAAAAAGTTTTTAGCCGATCTATTCTGTGAGGCTTTCCCGTCAGATGCTTTTGGAATGATATATAGTCTTTGTCAAATCAATTGTGCTTGACATTGCAGATTAGTTTTCTTCTCAAAAAAAAAAAAAACATTAAAAGCGCCAATTCAGTACACACAAAGGGGTTATATTTATGTGGTAGCAGTCAGCTGCTCATGCGCACTCACTATAGTTCGTCCTAAAGTCATTACCCATAAAAAATCGTTCACTTAGTTCACAGTGTGTCATTGCCGGCATATCGTTGGACATGTTCCTGATGGTCTATGCCATATGTTTTCGCCAAGTTCGTAAAGTCAAATTAACATACCTACCACTCTTGTGTGTAACGTTCAACATTAATTAATGGACAAAGGTTACTTGGACCGACGTCAGTGGGTCACTTGTTATTAGTTTCGAGGAAAGTTTGCTTTATCTTGACATAATTGCCATGCGTTAACTTCACAACTAACTGCTATACAGGCCAAGGGGCGGCTGCATTCATCATCCAGTAATTGTGGCGAATTTAATTAAGGGAGTTTTCACCCGTAACAAGGCACTTGTTAAGAGACGGGGGTACAATGCAATTGGGAAATCGAATTTTCTCAAATTGGGTGGCAACATCAGTCGATCGTAAACAACGGATTGGGATCCGTCAAATGGGAGGAGCCTAAAAACATGGCGCCGATTAGGGAAAATTTATCGTAGTTCCTATAGTGTACCGTGCAATTTCCAAGTTTTTAAATTACGATAAAATGATAAGTATTGACACAATATGTGATTGGGCTGACACAAAGCCTCTGAAAGGAAATTTCGTTGAAGGTGAGCGTGTTTTTAATGCCAATCACATTATAAAATTCGGAAACAATAAATTCGGAAGCTAGCCTTCAAATTCCGTCAAGTTTACTGCCTACTTTTGACAAACTTCGGATTTAAAAAGTGATTCACGTTATATAATTGGTGAGGTGATTCCGGGAAATTTAAGCAATATCATATCAATGACTTGCACGTGCAAAGTCAATTTAAGAGAACGTTGCAAACACATTATTGCAACTTTGTTGTATTGCAGCAGGTAGGTTCTTAACCTCAAAATACTTATATCGTATCATTAGAATTGTGTTAAATCAATTACACAGGAATAAATAATTTCTCACTTTATAATTTTAGTATGATTCTAGTTTTAAATATTAAGGTTATGGCTGATGGTAAATACTTGCTGAAATATAATCATGTGCATTAAAATGACGTGAACAAATTTTTATTCCGGAATTCACTTCTTTGATACCTACTGCTTTCATCCAAGCTTCTATTAGTTTACTTTTTTCTCTAATTTTCCGAATATATTTTTTACATATATAAAACGGTTAGTTTTTATTGGAAAGTAGTTAATGTAGGTGAAGAGTGAAGATCTATGTCTGAAGTGCTATTGCAGCTTTTCACTGAACATATTAACTTTTTATTTGATTTAACTTTAGAAGAAAACTTCGTCGACTCCATCATCAAAAAAATTTTTACTTTTTTAACGTATTTAATTATTTTAGTAAACATTTTTACCATTTGCGTGCACAGTTCCTATGTAAATTTTTCTCTCATTCGAGTTATAAATTTTGCCTCCAGATGGTGTATGCCCATTTGAGGGATCCCAATAGTAATATTTCGGGTGATTTTAGGTTGTAGGTATCAAAATTGTATGTTCCATAAAAAGTGCGACGATGTCTCTAACAATATTCTTAAAGGAAATAGTGTCCAAGAAATATTTTTGAGAATTGGCTATCACTCTCCATATTGATCAATTTATTAGTCGATGAGAATCTTGCTTGTAAACTTCCCCCTTTGTTTTTATTTAAGTCTAACTAGCTTGGAGGATTTCTCATTTGAAGGAAAAGGTAATTGTGATCGATTAAATAAATTTTTCTGTTCAAGAATGTTCTATTATTCTTTCTGAATTATATTGAGTGATATGTTTCTTGAATTTCTTTCCAGCATTCTCCTTATTTTCTTCTTTTTACTTCACCTATCCTGTTAGTTAAAAACTAATTTTGACATGACTTCATCAGAAATGTTTTCGTATGTATATACCTGACCATTCGTTGTGGATTGAAGCGACCGAGTTGTGTAAGGATTGTGCTTGGATATTCACCAGGAAAAGGCAAAGTTCAAAATGTCCTCCAGTGTTGCACCCGAGCTGATAATGCAGTTGTCGTTTTCTCACTGTTAGCTTGGGGTTTTCGCGTAAAAGTGAGTTAGGGTTGTTCCTCTGACTGCTCTGTATTGTTCCCAAGCCCTTTACGTGAGTTATGTCCTCAGGTTCAGTTTACTGATTTATTCTCAGGACGGTAGTAGATTAGCAGTCGACCCCTTCTTGATCAAAAAAAATTAGAGACTTACTTTTTTATATTTCGCTTGAGGATTGTTTGTGGTCGTGATCGTCTAGGGGTTAGGATGCAGTAGCCCAGATTTGATTGCTACTCGTAGCAGTGTTCTCGAAATATTGTCACGGATGATCTCAACTGAATCTTGCAGCCTCATGAGGGTTAAATACTATGATAGCCTGTCATCCCCGATTCATGAAGAAAGTTTCGTTTTTCAGCTGCAGCGGTTGGTTTCAAGGATATGGGGATTATCGCTCCAAAGGATTCCATATGAGAATCAGTAAAGGTGTTAATTGAGTTCCGATGTTGCAGAACGTCACAAATTTTTCTTAATTGACGTACATCTACAGGGTTCAAGAATGTTTTAGAATTTTCTAAATGGTTCAAGAACTTTCTCGAATGACCAATTTTTCCTGAGCGAAACGAGAGAGGTAGCTTTAAATAAAATGGAAGCGTACAGATCAGTACTGTATGAAAATAAATAAAAGTAAAAGTAAAATACTGGTATGCAAGGGAAGAAAAAGTAGGGAAAGAGCGAATGTAAAGATAGGAGACGAAAAATTAGAAGAAGTGGCTGATTTTAGATACCTAGGAAGTTAGATAAGTCAGGATGAAAGGAGTAATAGGGATATAAAGCAGAGGATAGCGCAGGGTCATGTCGCCTTTAATAAAAAGAAGTCCCTTCTATGCTCGCGAACGGTTAATTTAGAAATTCGAAAAAGGTTGTTAAAGGTGTATGTTTGAAGCACGGCGTTGTACGGATGGACAGTGGGCGCGGCGGAAAAGAAAAGGTCAGAAGCGTTCGAAATGTGGTGTTACAGGCGAATGATGAGGATATCGTGGGTAAAAAAGGTTAGAAATGAAGAGGTATTGGAAAGAACAGAGGACTCTATAAGTCAATAAGAAATAGGCGAGATAGGTTAGTAGGACACCTTCTCAGGCATGAAGGTCTAGTCAGAGACATATTAAAGGAAGAAACAGGAGTTAGGAGGGGTAGAGGTAGACCTAGATTAAATTACTGTTCGCAAATAGTTAAGGATGTGAGCTGTTCTAGTTTTAGGGAAATGCGAAGTTTAGCTCAAGATAGGAAAAAGTGGAGGTACGTGTCCAACCAGTCTTAGGACTGACGACCTTATGATGATGAAGAAAGCGAGCGTAATCATCACGCTTTTGTTTAAAGTAATTAACAATAGGTTTTTAAGACAGATGTTTTATTAATTACATGTAGTATCTGTTAAATTTAGTTATCATCAGTTATGTTGACCGTAAGAGAAAAATTATTTTAAAATTTGTTTAAATAATTACATTCTTCTCTTGGACTTCAGGAAGATTTAAAAGGATGTATAGTACATTTTAGCTTTTCGTTTAATGCTATTGCCGTCGCTTAGCTGCAGCTTCTACTTAATTATTTGTCGACGCTAGTTTTATTTCACCGGAAAGAACTAACCTTTGCGGTCTGATTTCTGTTTGCAAGGTTTTCAGTCAATTTATTCTGCGGGATTTCCCGACAACAATTTCGCCGCATTGCTCGATGGATTTATTCTTGAAGCTGCGGCTTAATTACCGTTCCACAAAGTGCGCAGTCGAATAACTCGAAAACGTGTTAATTAATATGGAGCGGGTCTCTCTCACTTACCCGAACACCTAATAAGAAGACGGGGGGCTGGGGAAAATGGGGTTGGCGAGGGAGACGACGCGGCATCGAGCCGGTCGTGGCGGCACCGTCACTTTTACAGCTTCGAACTCGCTTTGACGGGATTCTTGCTGATGCCTTCGGAAACGAAAAGATCCAGTAGCGAGTGTTTGCTCTATTTGTGGGGTTAAGCGTTTCTAGTTAATTAAGTGAAACTGTCTAGATGCAATTATAACGAATGATACACGTCTCGAATTTGTTTGAAGCGGTCGGTTTTATGCACCGTTCAGATTTAAATTTAATTAAATTCTTACGTCAGAATGAGCAATCGGATCCATAAGAACCCGATTAATGTTGCTTTTTATTAAATGCGAAATCAGTCTCTGGAAAAGTGTGGAAACCCTCTTTGGCATTCGCCATCTTTTTGCTTTATTTAGAGTTTCGCTAACTGGAGGAGAACTACCACAGGTTTTAATTTTTTTTTTTTTTGAGATGGGCCTAATGGATCCCAATTTTTCGCGTAGTTAAACTTGAAGTTTCCTGTTCATTTAGTAATTATCCTGAATGGAAACAATAGGGGTACTTACAGTAAAAGAATAAGGGCAAAACTAAAAGGAAGGGGTTTCACAAGGGACTAATAATAGTCACTAGTTTTCAATAGATGAAATTGATAAAAAAATAATTATTTAAAACAAGAGATAGGATTAAAATCAACTAGAAGCGAAGGGGTCTGAAAAATTTAATTACTAATAAAGGATAAAAAATCGGTTGTCTGTAAAGTCGGTTTACTGACGATAGTTGAACGTGACAACGTCATAAGAAAATACTGATGTAATGGTTTCATTTTTCAAAAGAAAATTTTAATTTTTTTGTTTGATAGATATTTTGTACGGATATAGAGAAGAAGGTAAATGGAAACGTATTATTGTATAGCAGCTGTCCACGCGGACGCATCGCTTACTCGAGTAGGAGAAAGACAGATGTCGAACGCTGCCGAACGCGGAGGCCGATTGTGCCTCTTTGTCGCTCGTTCCGCGCTCTCGCTTGCACTTCAAGCCTTAAATGGAACGCCTCAGAGCGAGGTAACGCCGCATGAGTCATGTTTTTTTGTGCGTGCAGCTGGCTCCATCGAATTATAAGACGTTGTCACGTCAAAAACGAGCTCACGCACTGCTAAATCAACTTGCTCACGATCTTAGGGTTCACGGCATATATTGAGGGTGTCTTTGTAATGTTTACTCATATCTCTAAGCCCAAAATAGAAAAATAACTTACGAAATCTTCTAGGACATCTTTATTTTGATGTATACAAAAGTTGTTAGGACTATAGCTTTGTAGTAAACCGATGTCATACGATCACGCATTTATACAGTTTGTTAGAAGCTTTGCAGCTTTTCAATTCCCAACTTAAATTCATAAGACTTTTAGAAGAAGAATCGTATCAAAAGCGTTCTTTACACTAATGAGATTTTTTCGAGTCCGGAAACGATTTTTATATAAACGACTCTTCTCGATCGGAGACTTTCAACTTAAAGGGTTATTGGAGTCCGACTGACTCTCTCTGTCAAAAGTTAAATTACACCTTTTTACAGAATTTAATTAAACAAGAATCGAATGAAAGAATGAAGAGAATTGTTAATTTCATTTCGTTCTGCTACAGCAAAAGAATAAAGCAATTTCACACCATCTGGGCAGGAGTCTTTAAGTAGAAGAGTTCTTGTCGCCCTTCCTCGCCCCTTCTAAAATTGTGCTTTACCTGATTTTCTCGGCCTTTGTTTTAAATGGTTATTAAATGACTTTTCTCTCTTACGAAATGTCTGAAGGGGCTAAATTATTGTTAAATGTCAAAGAATAAGTTTCAAAATTAATTTGAAGTAGAAGGGTTTAATCTATTACAAGATTTTTAGACGAAATAGTGAAAATGGAGAACGAACGACCCCAATACACTTTGATTACTTCTTAACTTTTCAGTTAAAGATTGTCAATAAAGGCGATAGATTTAAATGCTTAAATTTGTAAAATTTCATCCAGGAGTGTCCCTTTGTCTTGCAATTAGATCGTGGGGATGTATCTTCACCCATTATATATAATTTTCTGCAACTAATTGACTATTAAAACGTCTAACTCAAATACTAAACTATCTAGGATTTTATCATTTAATACCAATTATATTAATTAAAATACAATAATTTTGAGGTAATTGAGTTGGTATTAAGCACTGGCAAGATGAGGACGGGTCTAATTCTGATGTGTAGTTGGTTGCATAACCATTATTTCTTTTAACGTGTATAGTTGGTTGCATTGTTAAGGTATACATTAAGATAGCTTAATAAAATAATTAATGAATGTTAAGTATTAAGTGTTACGTACTTAAGTAAAGATTTCGTAAGAAATTACAATTAAATATTAACACGTTGTATAATAAAACCTCACGAGACGTTATCCATGTTAATCCAATTAATTTTAAGTATTGCAAGTGATAAAAGTCAAGATGATGGAAACAATAACCATGGACAAAACAGGGCGTTAAATGTCATTTGAAGGGAGAACAAAGACACTTGCGGGGCTGCTCATAACATTGTCAACCCATAAAACTGATTGCTTTCGCTAACTTAATGGTCCCAACAAGAAGGTTCTGCTTATGTAATATCATCACCCCCTTACTCACCCTATCTTTCTCTTTCTCCTTGTTTACCGAACGAGTACGATACACAATGTATGTCGAGGAAATTCTCCGTTAAAGCTTTCTAGAGAAAATTGAGGTTTCAAAGCACTTTTAAAGGCAACGTTGTTTTTATAAAAAATTGAGTGCACACTTTACTGAATAACGAAACAAAAGGAAAATAAATTTCATAGATAGATTCCCCATAATCACTCAATTAAAATAGATCGAACGTATTTTAGTAAATAATACATATTTAGTAGTTGTTTTTAATTAAATGCACCTATTGCCCTAATAGAATAGGGAATGCTTATGTATAGTTTCTTGTGTGATGTTTATGTTTATGTTTACGGTAGCAAAGCGTATTTTATTTCACTCAGAGATCAAAGCAGATTAAATTTACCTTAGTTGCTACAAAATATTTTCACAGCGTAACGTATTTAAGGGCGCGTTAGAATTTCTTTAAGACTTCCTCATTTTAAACTTCTTGTAGTAGTTTATCTACTTTAAATCGTTCTTTGATGATATTATATTACATCTTCTACCTACCTACCTCATGATATTAAAAGATGGTTTTTATGCTATCTTACTTTTATAAAAAGAAAACTTACGTGCAATGTAATCTTTCTTTAAAAATCTGAATTGTAGATTTAAATAACCCTCATTGCATGGAAATCATCATTATAAAAAGTGGCTCTTGTTTATGCCTGTGTTAGTCCTTTTGGGTAATATCGGTTACTAAAGAATCGATTTTAAAAATCCCTTCCCATCTGAGCCTTCATCATCATCATCATCATCATCATCATCATCATCATCATCATCATTATCATCGTCATATAGTCATCAATCCTAAGATTCTATGGACATGCACCTCTATCATTATCTTCACATTTCCCCAAAACTGGGATCCCGAATCGTTAACTACTTGTGAACAGTAATCCAAACCCAAACCTACGTCTACTCCTCTCAATTCCTATTCGTACTTCTAATGTCTCTAACTACCCCTACATTCTTCAGATGGTGTCCTGCCAACCTATCTCGCCTATTTCTTATTGACTTCCATAGAGTCCTCTGTTCTCCTATACTTTCTAATACCTCTTCATTTCTAACTTTCTCTGTCCACGGTATCCTCATTTCGAACGCTTTTAACCATTCCTTGTCTTTCGTGCCCACCGTCCATGTTTCTAGACATACACATTTACTACAACCGAGTAGGTAATATATAGGTGTATAATCTCTATTGTATCATAGGCTAACACAAAAGAAGGCTATAAATTCATTAAACAATTATAGGGCAATAACGGTTAAATTTTCGATAGCAAGGAGCGTTAGTTCTTACTATAGGTAACGGTAGCCCCCATCGGATAGCAGTAAGTTATAATAAGTCTATATGGGGTATAAAGCCTTTCTCAAACTTTAGATTACTTTGGCAGAGTCAGTAATAGTTTCAAACATCTCAAACAAGTTAGGAATTCGATGCAAACGGATGCGGTAGTTTTAAATAACGCTTTTGGAATGTTCGATGAACGAACATCTTTATGCGTCGATCGACACAGTTTCATTATTGATCTCGATTTATGTATCAAACGGTGTACAATAGGACTGCGGTTCAACGTTGCTATTCCCGAAAAGTATTGGCGTTCGGCTTAATAAATTGTTTCGCTTTTGCCGGTAGCGGTCACATAATTTTAGTCAATTACATCTGGTGTTGCCCGTAAGCAAACATTGCGGCTTTGGTCAGACGGTGAGAGGGTTAGAGACGCGGTCCCGTAATTTTGCCAAACCACATGCAAGCTACATTTCTCTGAAATTATTCATGTTCAGTTGTACGTAATTTGCATTGGAAAGTTCCAATAAAACTTGCCCTTTAGCAACAATTAATTCTGATACATTGTCCGCTACATCTGCTTTCCACCACTCACAACAATACACGGCCTTTGTAAACAAGAGACAATTGGGATAAACTTTTTTTAGATGCTTCCTATACTGCAGGGTGGACCCAAAATAGTGTCGCTGGCTTGTATGTCAACATATTACCACTTTTTGGCCATCAAAACGTCTTTCTATATCATTTTTCAACTGAAGGGTTTGGAATAGAACACCGCCCCTTTTGTCAACAATACTGGAAGCTGTTGTTGATGACCATTTCGAATTGTCGTAGAATTACCAACGTTTCTTAGTGAAAAATTCAAATTTAAACTGATCTAACCATGCTCGCTCTCCATTGTTGTCAACGTTCTTGTGACATGTATTGATAAAATTTAAAAATTTTTCAGTATTAGAAGAAACATATTTTTACATAAAAGTGAAAGTATGAAAAATTCAAATTCATATAAGCTCCACTACTGTTCTATAATTCCAGAGAGTCTTCAACACAAGTTTTGGTATTGTTGACAGAAGGGTGCGTGTTTTAACTTCTTCAACTTCAACAAAAAGACGTTCTGAAGGTCAAACATACTTTTGTAACCCGCTAGCTGTACTACTCACATGACATTTTATTACGAAAAAGGATAGCATTTGCATTGCACTTTATCTCTATGATAAGAGCGCTGTCCATAGATATTTATGACTTGAATCGCTTGTTGTACCGTTTGAGTTAGCATTTCAATCGTTTTATAAGAGATGGATGAAACCGTCAGTATATCACTAGATGCTTCTTTATTTCTTGAATGGGTTTCACCATCAAATTATACTTCATTCAACATCATATTGTTTTTATTTTGTGGTACAAGTTACGGATATTTCCTGTAATTGTTAGTCTTTCATGTCACTGATATTCGGGCAGCTTTGCTATTAGGTTAATGGTTTAGACGGGAAGATTATTAATGTCAGATCAAGTTCATATAACGGAACTTTAACGATATTAGTCCCCTTAAGAGGAAAGGATATTGCTGCAGCGAAAGTGTCATTTCGAAAAGCCATATTCTCCAGTTCCTCGTCATCATCATTTTCTTCTTTATCTCATCGTTCTTGAAGTTCAAAAGTTTGATCTAATCTAAACGGCTAATTTTCGAATGAATATTGATAATGTCAGTCATTAGCAACTTCTTGTTCACTACTGAATCCTTTATTATATACTAGTGCCGAAATATTTTACGAGGGATCTTTCAAATCAGAAATTGATTGTGACGTAAATACAAAAAGCCATTTCAAAAAGAAAGACGTACAGAATCGGACCTATTGGAATATTGATTAAAAATTATTATAATTAATACTATATACTTGTGCGTGAATTTTTTAAACTTTTGTAAAAAATTATGAAAGAAATAATAATAGATAATTGTAACTAGAGTTGTTCCGACAAAGTTTGTAAATTATTCATTGATTAGGTTTCGTATATGTGAATGTTTGTATCCATTGTGTAGAACTCCTTTTGTATAACATATATCCGATGTCACTGTTCGCATTTTACCATTTTGGTTTGACACGTATCAGACTAGCTGTTCGGGCAACAGCGCTCCATCCATTTCCCGTGATATACATCAGTTTACAAGTGGAATCTGTCGTGTCGGTACTGATTAATTAGAGTTCGAAGTTGGCCGTGGTATTGTTAACCAATTGTAATTTGTCATTTTTCATCTAGACGTCGTCGACGAACGGATGGACGTGTAATACGCAAATACGTCTTGCGCGCGCTTTAGTTAACGACATTTCTCCCATCCCAGCGTTTTACCTACCCTCCTTCCACAACGCTAATGAGCGATTTATTAGTGTCCAATATTATAAATGAAGCTCGGGGCGACGTTTTTTTTTTTTTGATCAATAATCAATGGGGGTGTGCGGGGTACTTACCTGGGTGTCCTGTCACAGGGGGTGTGTTCCGTAATATAACCCATCATACTGGCCGGTGCTGATTAAAAATCATAAATCGACGCCATAGTGTCGATTCGTTCCGAAATATACTGGTCAGTGCGATGACGTCAAATCGACGCCATATTGAGAATAGTGTTAGTGCTCGTTTATAACAATTTTGCTCCAAAAGTTATTGAAGTTTCTTACAATAAAAAATTCCTCAAGGTCTGATGCATATGTCTTGCTCACCAGTACAATATGGTGACACAGCAGTACAATATGGCGTCGATTTATGACGTCATCAACACTGGATAGTATGGTGGGTTATATCTCGGAACACACCTACGTTATGTGCAACTCAGATCATTCATTACATATGATAAACGCGTTGCGACATTGCTTCTCACAACCTTACCACTTCATCACCGAGTTCCCCGCTCACCAGGGGTTGGATGGTACAAAGGGTTATCTTGAAGTCACTGTACGAATATATTATGTATGGAAAGGGCTGACCCTACTGTACAGAATACCTTTATTTTAATATGACGCTAGTACGGAGCTTTCCAAAAATATTTACTTCACTAAACCGAAGTAACAAGAAACAAGAAAGTGGATATCATCTCCTATCAAATAAAATAATTTGAAGTGGTCTGTATTCTGTCGAAACTGCCAGACGCGGATCGCGATTTCCATCTATTTGGATCTCATCAGCGCGTCGCAGGCAGCTCCGACAAAACACAGACCAACTTTTACCTGCTGTCTTAACAAATGGCGCGGTAAACGCCATCTGTCGGAGCTGTCTGCGCTGATGAGATCCAAAAAGATCGAAATCTCGATCCGCGTTTGGCAGTTTCGACAGAATACAGACCACTTCGAATTATTTTGTTCAATTATGGTAACGTGCCTATCACGTTGAGGTGAGCTACGCCGGGATTCGTTTCAGCAAGTAGATATCCATATATTTAAATGGACCTTGTTGGAGCATACGTAATCCTAAAATGTAGCACCGTACTACAGATGGCGTTCACCACGCCATTTGTGGTATTTTCTAAAATCTATCAAAGCTGTAGTATAAATATCGATTTTTTCATGCAAACTATGTCCTGTATGTTGATGTTATGGAGGTCAATCGAATCGGGTCAATAAAAACAAAATGATGGAGCCCTTTTTTGGAAATGATTGCTTCATTCTTTTTCCGGTCGCGCACATAACTTATCGTCAACTAGATCGTGTAGTGGGATTAAACGTGAAGGTAGCAGTGAGTCCCTTTTCTTTTGTCGCTCATAAACTTACTCGCCAGCTAGCCCGTAATAAGCTTATTTCCCGCATTCTCTGTCGTCGAAATGGCCTCCGTTCCGCCGCTATATGACCCTCTCGAGGACCGTACGAAGATTATCGGGGAACGCGAACTACCGCTTGCTCTCTTTGTGTATGCAACCAAGCTCGACATTTGACTCGGGACAGACAACCGGCATATACTGGCGAAAATCCACTCTTCTTATTACAGTCTGGAATTCTGCTTGCTGGCCAGCCTTTTGCAGACTAAGGAAATTCGAGCTCATCTTCCTTCCTTCCTTCCTTCTTTCCTAACAATATGAGGAGCCAGTTGAACTTTACAAACTTTATATGGACGCATAAAAGGTTGTGTGGAAAATTGTTTTTCTCTTATTTTAAAGACGAAGGAATTTCTTACTGAACTTCTTTGTAGCAGTGACCATTACCTAAAGAGTATTTTCTCCTTGATGAAATATTCCATCCTATTCTTTTTCTTGTTACCTTAAACTGATTTCATTCGTTTCACGTTTGAGTGAATTCCATATTCCGCTGTAGTTTGCAATATTAATTTGAAATCATTTTTTCGATTTAAATTTTACCCACTACAAACTACCTCAAATTCCCGGTGGGGGTGTAACAACAGCAACAATTTTTCCCTCATTAATTTGAGGTAGTTTGTAGTGGCTAAAATTTAAATCGAAAAAATGATTTCAAATTAATATTGCATATTAATCGACTATTAGTAACTAACAATGTCATACAATTCCGCTGTAGTTTGTTGTGATCGCAGTGAAGGCAGGATTAAACCAGAATTTGCTAAATTCTTTGTCATATTGGACTATTAGACCCCATGCATAATGGTAATATTTATATCTTTTTTACGTGTAGAACATGTTGTAACTATAGAGGACATTGCGGATGCAAACTGCGGATGTTTCTAAGCTATCATTCGCCGATATTTTTGATTTGAAGTATATATATCTCCACAACCCGCTATTCATCCTGTTTTAATTATTTCTCTCAACCCACGGTAACGTTTTACGACGCCTACTAATTGTAATTATGTAATTAACTATAGTAAATAGGAGTTTAAGCTTAATAAATTGGTATAGCTTTAATGGCAATGCTGTCAATTTAATAACTTCAAAGTACAACATTATACAGTATGTACATACAGCAGTAATTGTAGTACTATGGAGTTAATAAATTATGGCATTATTGCCATTAAAATCGCCATTTATTGATTTTTGTTTACTGTTGTTCGCTTCACACATATATATTTTACATAATGTTAATTTTGTGTTCCTGTAAATATTTAAAAGTGAAAAAGTACATTTTCAGCCATTGAGTTAAATATAAAGGTTTTTATTTGCTTTACTTTTAAACTAAACAAATCTAATTCATCATCATCATGAAGTCGTCAGTCCTAAGACTGGTTGGACACGCACCTCCACTCTTTTCTATCCTGAGATAATCTTTACATTTCCCTAAAACTAGAACAACCCACATCCTTAACTATTTGTGAACAGTATTCTAATCTAGGTTCAACTCTACTCCTTCTAACTCCCGCTCTGACTAGACCTTCATGACTGAGAAGGTGTCCTACCAACCTATCTCGCCTATTTCTTATTAACTTCCATAGAGTCCTCTGTTCTCTTGTTCTTTCTAATACCTCTTTATTTGTTACCTTCTCTATCCACGGTATCCTCATCATTCGCCTGTAACACCACATTCCAACGCTTCTAACCTTTTCTTTTCCGACGCGCACACTGTCCATGTTTCGCACCCGTACAGCTCCGCGCTCCAAACATACACCCTCAACAATCTTTTTAGAATTTCTAAATTAACTGTTCGCGAGCATAGAAGTGACTTCCTTTTATTGAGGGCGGCTTGACCCTGTGCTATCCTCTGCTTTATATCTTTACTATTCCTTCCGTCCTGACTTATCTGACTTCTTAGATACCTAAAATCAGCCACTTCTTCCAATTTTTCTTCTCCTATCTTTATATTCGCCCTTTCCCTACTTTTTTTTGCCTTGTATACTAGTATTTTTTGTTTTACTCTTGTTTATTTTCATACAATACTGTTTTGTCAATACCGCTTCCATTTTATTTAAAGCTATCTCTAACTCCTCCTTGCTAGTTGCATTTACTTCTACACCATCAGCAAATGCAAGCATACTAATCTTTTGCCCCTGTATATCTAATTTGAGATAATTAAATAGGATTTGAAACTTACAAATGGTACACATCTCTTCTCAATGGATTTCCTGAAATAATGTTGTTTCCTTTAGTTTAACTGAAAGTAAGTTTCTGGAGTTCCTCTCATAAACTTCTAAGATTAGAAACATTGAAAGGTAGGGAACTGTACTCGTTGGTTATATCTTCTAGGAAATATTTATGTTACAATCGTTTAGCGACAAAAGGTCCTTGTGTCATCTGCTTTGCGGAGCAAACGAGCTCGGTGTACAACGAACAACGTCGATCGTTTTATTTATGGCGCGGAGCAAAGAGAATTTCGATAAAAGTTGAACTATTTCAGAACACGTCGTCGCCACGCCGCTTCCAGCAGTTTATTACTACGCCAATATATCTGATATCGAATTCCGCGTACGTGTCGCACCCAATTGTGCACCCCTACAGTCGCTGCCATGTTGCAACACCGTTGTATTAGGAACAATTGACGCTCGAAAACGACCAGTAAGATCAAACGGTAACAAAACAAACGGAAAATTACTGTCAACGATACAAACAAACTGTTCAGTGGCGTACAAAAATAACACCACAATTATACTAGCATCATGCATAAGAAATATGTAGCAAAACATGTACTAATTCAAGGTTGCACTCTGGGCTTTTTTTATTTTGGTTGGAATGAATGAAGAAATAAGAAATAGGAGAGATAGGTTGGTAGGGCTCCTTCTCAGCCATGAAGGGCTAGTTAATAGAGACATATTAGTTAAGAAGAGTAGAGGTAGAGCTCGGTTAGATTGGTGCTCTTGAGGAGGTGCGTGTCTATCCAGTCTCAACACTGTTGGTCCTAAGGAGATAAGGATGGAATAAATGCTATTCTTTCCTAGCGACGTGGCTAAACCAAAGAAATGGCTGATAAGCAGAACTGAAAGTGCTTGGGGATCCCAAATATTTCTTCAAATAAGAAAAAGAAGAATTTAAGATGCGTACACTACTGGAAAATAATTTAGCCGACCGTCATAAGGAATCTATTACATCATCATCATCATCATCGTCATCGTCCTAAGAGTGGTTGAACACGCACCTCCATTCGTTTCTATCCAGATCAAATCTTACCAATTTCCTAAAACTAGGACATTCCGCATCTATTACATGTGTAAGAAATTTGTTGGGTGTTTCATTCCCGCCACCAATAATACTGGTGAGGTGGCATCAGTCCCTCCGAACTATGCCAGAAGGTAAAGCGGCCTCCCCTTAGGAATCGTGGGAATGGGTGGATGATGCATGGGATGAGAAAGATGAGACAAACGAAATGAAAACAGATGAGAGTGAAAAATTATCTGTGGAATATTACTGCCCCAGTATTTGCCTAGAGGACTCAAGGAAACTGCAGAAAAACTTGGATCAAGACAGATGGACCAGGAATCGAACCAGTGTCCTCCCAATGCCTAAATCTTTAGACCATGCGGCTCTCGGTTTACATGCATGTTATTGGCAGAATATTTGTAGAATTGATGATGGTTATGATGTACAAGAGGACCTTATATAGGAATAGAACATACACCATCGCTCACTAACGCGGATTAACACATAGGAAGTGTAGTAGTATACAATAGTAGGCCAATATAACCTCAACTCTATATATTTTTTAATGAATTCCACAGGAAATAATATATTATTCGCAGTTTGAGCATGCAATAAGGACAGTAGTTAGTCTCGGATAGGACACTAGGGGGAATTTACTTCTGAATAAAATCTGTGGCAGTCATATTGTTTTCAAAGTTGCCGGCAATAATATAAAACGAGCAGTTTCTGCCATGAGGGATATGCCGTGCTGTGTCGCATTTACGTGGAGATGTGCGAATGTTGTGTGAAAAATAAAATTTCCTTGGGCGTCATATGAACGCCGTGCTTCTGGAATTTTTAGTAGCGAAGGACACCTAAAATACCTAGATAAAAATATACGTATACGATGGTGTCTTCCAGAGAAAAATATCTGCTTTATAACCAACCCTATGAGATTTTTAACATACATATACATATCAATTTTAGAGCAGAATTTTTACAAACATTGTCAGAATTTCTCTTCCTCCTACACGCTATTATCTGTGTTTGATATGTACATATTGGTTTTTGGTTGTTATTTTAAGCGAACTGTATTTATAATACGACCAATAAAAACAGTGGTGGGCTGTCTGGTACAACCGAACAGGTCATATTGTTGGTGCAATAATTTCGTATATTTTACCTAACCACAACGTTTGATTGCACTTTTTCGGTATATTGTTTTGCATAACTAACTGGCAAATTAGTTTGTTTCTGTTGTTCGCAACGTGTGAATAAACTTTTTGAAGCTATTACAAATTGCTCTGTATTTTTTCACTGGTAGGCATTCTACTGTTCACCCTGCGCTGTCATAAATAAAAAAAAAATATTTATCAGACTGAATACTGAGTACCTTCATGTTCCAGCGTTTGGTTTGTGTTGGTTGAAAATTGAAAAAATTAAGCGTCTGCAGTTATTGTAAATTCAAATATTAGTCATTTAGCAATTCCAAATAACTTTTGCATAATTTTAGAAACATACCTGTTGTATTTTTATATCGTGTAATCCATCTAATAATATATAACATTTCAAACAACTATAGCAGAAGAAGTTGGGTTTTTTTAGTATGCTGGGGGATCATAAAAGCTCAAATATCCATTTTGTGTCTCAATTTGTAAGCTCTGGGCTTTGTTGTTTCGTCGGCTTTCCGTTTGAACGAACACGGTTCTATTGTAGTTTATTCTGATGGCTAATGCTGCCTTATATACTTCTTTTCATCCTAAAATTGGTTTCAATTGATTTAAAGGTCAGCCTACTCGTCTACTGCATATTGATTTGATTTTATGTATGTACCACCTTGAGGTTTATTATAATATGTATTATAAAATTACACAGCATCAGGAACATGAGGTATAAGTAGGAACTTCCTATCTCTCCCATGCAAGTGGAACGCGTGGCTTGGCCCTCTTCTTATGGGAAAAATCTACAATTTGTCATTTAAAGTGGTCTATAGCGAATGGCTTTTTTGCTCATCCTCGAAAAGCAATTTGGTTTTGTACTAAAATTAATAATGTATGCAGAGAAATACTTAATTGTTAATTAATTATATCGGTATACGCCCAAATGACGGCAGGATATGTGTGTGTACCTCCGCGAATCAATAGGCGTGGTTATGGGAAAATTAGGGATTTAGTTTCTTAATTAGCGAAGCAGCAGTGCACGCGCTCATTAAGGGTGGGAAATTAGCTGCGAAAATGGAAGCGGGGAGCAATTTTAATGGGGTGGTGATATCGTTTTTTTGGATAATAGGCTTGAAACAGGAAACCCTGGCGCCAGCTTCCCTGAAAAGTGACGCAGATAATGGTCCCTTTACTTTGTTGTCGATGAAGTTCCAAAATACTAATTAAGTATTCCCAAAAATGAAACAAATAGATCTAACATAATGAAATTCATTTTGGTAATAAACCCTTCACTTCTGGAATGAAAACGTGCTAACACTGTTAATACTTCATCATCACAAGTCACAGCAGTCGTTGGTCCGAAGACTTTCTATCCTTCATATCCTGAGCATTTCCCGAAAACTAGGACATCCCACATCTCTAATTACTTGGAAAAAATAATTTAATCGTATAGGTTTTCATGTGTGTCTCTTTACTCTTGTTTTTGTTTCCAATATACTTATCTCTAACTATGTCTGACTTCATGTCCTGCCATCCTATCCGTCCCTTTTCTTTTTGATTTCCATAGCGCAACCTATTTTTCTACTACTGTCCAATATCAATAACCTTTTCTAACCGCGATATTTTCGTCATCCTCATCCTACAACATCATCCTATGAGTAGAGTACCTAACGGGCTCCCATAGCTGGTGATGGACCTTAAGAAGGTGTTTCTAGGTCATTCTTCATCTGAAGAGACTAGACCACGCCCCTTTTGTCAACAATACCAGAAGTCCTTGTTGAAGACCCTCTGGAATTGTTGTAAAATGGGGGGAACGTATTTGAACTTGAGTTTCCGGCGTGAAATTTGAAATTTCCCGCTTAACGTTATTGCTTATTGAATTGTGATAAATGAGATGTCGCTAGAATACTGAAAAGTAGTTTTGTGTAAAGGTGTGTTTATTTTGCAGCTATTGATTTTATTGTCTATTGAATTGTTTTAATAGAATGTCAAAAAAATGCAGGCCAGTTTGTATTTTCTCTCTAACAGAGATTTTGGAAATCAAATTCTAGATTAAATAACTGTGACTTTATTTTATTTTTGCATTACATTATATGCATAGATAGGTCTAACTAAAAATTAAACCTAATTTTTGTATTTTCCTGAAACAATTTCAGGCAATAAAATAGTTGAAAACCCAGCGAGGCTTAACGTAGAAAACCTGGCTTTTCACAAAGCCAATTTTGCAAACTGCGGATTAAACTGCACCGTAGTGGACAGCGGCATTCTGATTATTTTTCTGTTGAGATAAAACTGTTGCAGTCTGCAGTTACTACGGAGAACTACCACCCGCTCCACTGACCATGGCAGTACTACGTCGTAATGTCACTGTTTCTGGACTGCAAGTCCAGTTGCTACGAAAACAAGTTGCACATTTTTCGTTTGATAAATGCTCTCGTAGATCTCTGTAATTTAATAATGAACCACCGAGGAATAGAATTGCCGCGAACAAAGCTAACGAAGCGCCAGAATTAATCTGCAGTGTGCAGGGAGAGACAGGATAGGGCGGGCGCTGTTTGCGGACAGTAACTTAGAAAACACAGTGGTGCTCTCCCATGTAAAGTAATCATCAGCTTATCTATCTCTTTATGTAGGCTTCATGAATTGAAATGCATTATGCTCCAGTTTCCACAACCTTTTTTTTTTTTCACAATACATTTTCGTCAATAATTTGTTATTTCGTATCCGTTTTAGTTTTTTATTCCCTCACTGAACTGACGGTTAAATTACTCTTCTCTGTTAATAAACGAATGGACGATATGTTCATTGCTTCATGTATATATTCCACGTTTTTAGTATTTACTAATGCGATGAAATGTATTTGCTCTATTGGTCTATATATTAAATTTTACATTTTGTATTCGATTCGGCAATCGATCTTGTAGTGGCTACCGTTCGAACTGCTGTCGAATTGCCGGTGGGTAGAATATAAAGGTGGCTTCACACAACGGATGCTGCAGAGTGCGATGAATTAATATTCACATCGTTTCAAAATTCGCGCTAATCGTTTGATACAATATGCCACGTGGGTATTTGGAAATCAGTTGAAACGCTTTATTGTCTATTATCATTTCAAAAAATGGAATATATGATGCATATGAATTCAACTAAATAGAATAATTTAATTAAAAATGTAAAAGGGAAATTAGAGTGGACAGTATAATTTGCACTTTCTCCATGCTAAGTTATTATTATGTTTAATTTTTATCGTTTTAAATTTTGATTTCGGTCGTTCTCTAGTAACTAACAATGGAGGGTAAGGGAAAGGAGAACTACCTCTGTAGTGAAAAATGTGCGTCAAACTGCGTTAAATTAGGGTGGCGCCACAGTTGCAACTGTTATTTACTGCTTATAGCTGGTCACTTTTTCAACATTTCCTCCGTTTGAGATAGTTCTCCTTACCTCTACTAAACGCAATGAGCTGTCTAATTTACATACCTATGCTATGCATACGTAGTGCATCTATCTGTCATACACATTCTGACAAAAGGTACTTTAAGGTTTCGGTATATTTGAACTACTTAACTCATGCCCAGGATGATTTAAATTATCCCCAAATGAATTTCCCATACATACCAAGTTAATGTTCTCTGTAGTCGAAAGTATTTACCTATTACGCAGTGTGTGTATTTAATGACGATCAAATGACAAATTTGTCCAAACAATTTTTATTTTTATAATATTAGTGGTTGTTTGGGGACCACGGTGTGGATGGAGAGCGATAGGAATGGCGTGTTGCGGCGGCTCTTGCTCATCGAGCGCAGAAGCTGGTAAAAGTAATTAGACATAATTTAGGATTGCTTTTGTTTTGTTTTAATTAACCGAACGCTTGTTCGTTCTTTATTGTTCTCGAGGAAAACCAACAGCACTTAATTCTTCTTTAATTAGGTGAAAATTAACGGTATTACACACCATGCCTCTCGGCTTGGCTTCAATTTCAGAAAGGCGGCGACCAGGCGACCGGGAACGCTCTCGGGTTTCGTCCGATTCGACCCCATTTTATTTAACCTGTTATTAATAGGATTGCGCAACTTTTTCTGTCTCGTAATTAATTCACGCCGGCAGAGATTATTTAAATAAAAGTAAGTTGTTGGATACACTAAACATTTTTATCTCATTTACAAAACCTGACCGATAAGAAAAGTTACTCCAATTTGTAATCACACTTTATTACTTTATGCATAAAAGGGAAGAGTATTTGTTTTTATTAATTTAGTGATATCACAGTAACCGTATGCATTTTTAATCCCTTTATACATCTATACATCGCTCTAATTGTCTCAGTGGCACTAGTGTTTAGGTGTTTAGCTACTTAGCATAATGGGTGGTTGATGGATAGTCTCTTTGGACTACACCAGACAGTAGGGTGAAAGAGTGGAGAAGCCTCCTTTTAGGAATCGTAGGAACGGGTGGGTGATGGTCGTTGGGGTGAGAAAAAAAAGTTATCTGTGGAATATTTCTGCCCCAGCATTTGCTAAGGAAACCACGGAAAAACTTGGACCAGGATAGACAGACCCGGAATCTTCCCAAATGCTACGCAATGGTCTAGACCTCCAGGTAATGTCATCCTCTACTGTAACCTTATGATTCCAAGGATATCCATCAAACCAGTGATGATATGCTATTGAAACAATCAGAGTACCATATTTCAACTGTGGTACCGAGGTGCGTGATGGAATTGAAACATGTAAACCTTTTAGGAAAGGCCGTATAAGAATCTTTGTGGTTTAGTTTATGAACCATGAATCCATCGATTCGTGGTGTCTTTAACCTCACACTATATTGCTGACGCTGAATCTGTTGCTCTCTTGAGAATAACATAATATGTTGATGTTTATGTTCTATGATTGACCCTATTTTGAAAAATAATAAATTGAATACATATATCGAACGATACCGTTGACACAATTTCGAACAATGTGCGCCATAAATTTGTAAGTCGAATCTGCGAAAATAGAAGCAGACTTTGCGGTGGTAATAGTGATGTCACACTAGGGACTTGTTCAAGCATTCTAATTTCGGTATCGAATCAGAAAAGTTTCCCACGACTACTATTGAACTCTCCCTTGTCGATTGAAGTTCAACTTGTTTATGGTTTATGCGATTGCTTCAGAAACGTTACTAAATCAGTTTACTCTACTAAAAGACAGTCAGCAGTAAACTCGAATGCTTTAAACGTTTACTGCGCGCTCTAAAACAGTCCAGGAAACCTTCAATAGTCGTTTATTTGTCAAAAGAAGCGAGCATTTTGTTATACCAATCAGCGAAATGCTGTACGAATGTTGAAGACAATATATCGACTGCTGAATTTGGTTGAGCTAATAGGTTATGTTTTGATTGAATGTTACTCGTTACTCACAAATAACGCAATGATGTTCTATTTATCTGGCGTATAATTATGAACATTAAAAGATACTCGTAAGTGTTCTGATAGTTTTTATTTCCAATTGATTGAAGAATCTGTATTCATATTTTATCGTGACGGATGCAAATGACTTGATATTCATCGTGCTGATGAGGACAAAAAATTAATGAGAGGATAATGATGCGATAACGAGGGAAGAAAGATAACGAAAAAGATGTAAAAAGAGAAAAGGGAAGAATGAGAATGGGACCATATAACGTCATTTGCCGAATTGGTAATCGGATATGGTTAACGAAGTTTCTTTGACGAGTCAGGATTTCGTTCTCTGAAACCCATCGAGCTTCGAATGGCGTCGCGACGCATAGTGTCGCGCCGTATCTTAGTTACGAGCTTTTAATCAATTGAAGCGTTTAATCGGATGGTCTACAATTATTTCAACGAGCACGGCGCAGATTTACCTCACCCGTCGCCCGTTGCACTGCGACATTTTTTTTTTTTTGTTTCTGCGAACATTTGGGGAGAACGAGGAAAAAACATGGACGACGTGAATCAGATAACAACGCAAGCTTAATCGAATTTCTCGTCTTTTTTTCAGTCGAGTGACGTGTCTATGCCGTAGTCGAATGCGCCTGCTGATTGATATCAAGCAGGATAGGACGGTTGTCCAGTTCATGTGAATGTAAAGACTGGGTTTGGAGGGCTATGGATGTAGCGATAGCGACAGCCATGTGTAAATAGAACATTAATTGCATCGGGTATTCAACGAATGTCATATTAAAGTTCTAACAAAATTAAAAAGTACGGGACATGTACGAATTTGACTGAAAAACGATATCTAAAATTTCAAAAACGATACACATTTAAACGACATCTCCCCTGTGATGTATTTATGATGGCGTGTGATATGTTAAATGGACAATTTCAAAAGTCATATAATTTATTGGTTTATAATCAACTGGTACAAAATCGAATGAAATCTTTGAACTGCAACTGAAAATTGTATGGAGTGTCAAAAAACAGAGTCGAAGATTGGAAGCTGACAACCCAGAGATGGTCACCGTCAATGACAATTAAAGAATTCAAGAAATAAAACATCAAGTTAGTAAGGACTTAATTGATAACGTCAACAAACTGCACAGAAATCCAGTCGAAAGTGGCAAATGACTCGAAGATGTTGGTCAGTTGGAGAAGGTTAGGTCACCGCAATTACCCAGTAGGTACCTGAACGCCTTCGACATCGTTTACATTTGATTAATTATCAATTACTTACACATCAAAGGGAACATTGTTCCAATCACTTCAGTATTATTTGGTGTGTTCTACGATTAGAAACCAATGAGCTATTTAAGGATTCAGGTAACTCAGGATAAAATAAATAATAAAAAATGAGAAGAATCCGCAATATTCTATAGATACTTACCAGTTTTACTGTCATAGATGTATAGACAGACAGACAAAAAGCTGATGAAACGATCTGTTCCAGTACTAATAAGGAGAAAGCATTTCGGTTTTCTCAAAAATCGCCATCTTTTGTTTCGTAAACGCGAACTCTGAAAAAATCGTCCCATCGATCCGGAAAAATAAAAGCTTCGAAAAAGTGCTTCAGATTGTCTTATAGTATCATTTCTAAATTAAGTTTCGCTACTTAGTTAATTAAAAGGACTTGGAAGATTGTTTTACAATAAGCATCCTTTCTTTTTAGTTTCTTTCTATTTGATGTTCCGAAAAGGGAGTCTTTTTATTCAACTCTTAAACTCCCTCGTTCTTTGGTCGTTGGGCAAAGTAAGAGAATTGCTTTGCAATTATCATTAATTACATTTTGCCGCTTCTGTTCAAATTGTTTCTTGGAAGTAGCATTCGCTGAACTTACAATAATAATCTTTAATTAATTGAATTTAGTGCATGGGCGAATAATTTGAAACTATACAAATGTCTACTTAATTGTTTCCAGGGATTTCTATCAAAAGGAACGGTGAGCTTCTCATCGTCTTTTATGAATTGATGCTTACACATTTATAAGTACACATGTGATTTGTTTCTATGGGTTAGTTACTGAAATATATAATTTATTATTCGTTTTCTTCTAGTCTGTGTCTTCTCCTTGGCTCAATTTCTTCTACACATACAGTCTATTTCAATTTGTTAGAATTGTGACCTTGAAGAAATCTGCGCGATGATAGAAAGAATACACACTAGGCGTGAGCAAGACAGAAATAGTTGGAACAAGCTTGAACGAGCAGAGCTCTCAATGGGCGGTCTTAGGAGATCGGCTAGAACTGTACAGTACTAGACGAAAATGTTTACCAATTTCTTAAAACAAAAATGTATATAAATTAACAATAGAAAACAAAGCAAAAGTTTTATAGGTGTGTAGAACGTTAAGTTAATTCACTTGTTATTATTTTTGGCTAAATATGCTTTTAAATAAAGCATATTCTTAAATTTTAACGAGGCAGTTTGAACAATTTTGCAAATGGTACTGTACACTTTTGTCTAGTTCTCGCTCGATGATCGATGGAGAAATGAGCTCCGCAGACAAATATGATTGAATTTGGAATTATGCTACATCGCATCCTAATAAAGGGAAGGGGCATATCTCTAACTTCTTGAAACGAACAGTATATATATGTGCACGTGTGCGTGTATATGTGTACATGTGCTTTTTCAATTTTATCGTAATGATACGTGAAATGTCATCTCCGTTTAATTAGTAATTTGAAGAATCGAAAGTCAATTTCGAAAGTAGAGCATCCAGAGATCCACTTATTTTATCACTGGGAAGACAATCGAATTCGCCAGCTGAAATTGAAGAGACTGCCATCTAAGACGTTATTGGTAATTCAGTTTGCGGAGACTGAGTTTTCTTGCAATTTTCACTTTAGACGTGGACCATCAAGCGACTGGATGGTCTTTTCTGTCATTTTACCGTTTCAAATTACATCAGGATGAATTGAATACAGAATACCTTTTTGTGGAATGATTTAAATCGTATTTAAAATATTCCCCGTTGTTGATGGAAAAGTAATTCATAAATTATTTAGTCGTTTTTTATACGGGAAGGTTTATCTTTGTTGCACAACGGAAATGGCTCATCGTTAGTCAATTTAAGTGAAAAACTGTCCGAGAGATTAGAAGCTAGCGAGCCATTATGGCTTTTACTTTTTTGCTTGTAGTTTAAAAGAAAAATGATAAATGTGACCCGGGACTTTTTATTTAACAAGCTTTTTCGATTTTCGTGGCGCCCGAGGCCAAGAAAANACCTCAACTCTATATATTTTTTAATGAATTCCACAGGAAATAATATATTATTCGCAGTTTGAGCATGCAATAAGGACAGTAGTTAGTCTCGGATAGGACACTAGGGGGAATTTACTTCTGAATAAAATCTGTGGCAGTCATATTGTTTTCAAAGTTGCCGGCAATAATATAAAACGAGCAGTTTCTGCCATGAGGGATATGCCGTGCTGTGTCGCATTTACGTGGAGATGTGCGAATGTTGTGTGAAAAATAAAATTTCCTTGGGCGTCATATGAACGCCGTGCTTCTGGAATTTTTAGTAGCGAAGGACACCTAAAATACCTAGATAAAAATATACGTATACGATGGTGTCTTCCAGAGAAAAATATCTGCTTTATAACCAACCCTATGAGATTTTTAACATACATATACATATCAATTTTAGAGCAGAATTTTTACAAACATTGTCAGAATTTCTCTTCCTCCTACACGCTATTATCTGTGTTTGATATGTACATATTGGTTTTTGGTTGTTATTTTAAGCGAACTGTATTTATAATACGACCAATAAAAACAGTGGTGGGCTGTCTGGTACAACCGAACAGGTCATATTGTTGGTGCAATAATTTCGTATATTTTACCTAACCACAACGTTTGATTGCACTTTTTCGGTATATTGTTTTGCATAACTAACTGGCAAATTAGTTTGTTTCTGTTGTTCGCAACGTGTGAATAAACTTTTTGAAGCTATTACAAATTGCTCTGTATTTTTTCACTGGTAGGCATTCTACTGTTCACCCTGCGCTGTCATAAATAAAAAAAAAATATTTATCAGACTGAATACTGAGTACCTTCATGTTCCAGCGTTTGGTTTGTGTTGGTTGAAAATTGAAAAAATTAAGCGTCTGCAGTTATTGTAAATTCAAATATTAGTCATTTAGCAATTCCAAATAACTTTTGCATAATTTTAGAAACATACCTGTTGTATTTTTATATCGTGTAATCCATCTAATAATATATAACATTTCAAACAACTATAGCAGAAGAAGTTGGGTTTTTTTAGTATGCTGGGGGATCATAAAAGCTCAAATATCCATTTTGTGTCTCAATTTGTAAGCTCTGGGCTTTGTTGTTTCGTCGGCTTTCCGTTTGAACGAACACGGTTCTATTGTAGTTTATTCTGATGGCTAATGCTGCCTTATATACTTCTTTTCATCCTAAAATTGGTTTCAATTGATTTAAAGGTCAGCCTACTCGTCTACTGCATATTGATTTGATTTTATGTATGTACCACCTTGAGGTTTATTATAATATGTATTATAAAATTACACAGCATCAGGAACATGAGGTATAAGTAGGAACTTCCTATCTCTCCCATGCAAGTGGAACGCGTGGCTTGGCCCTCTTCTTATGGGAAAAATCTACAATTTGTCATTTAAAGTGGTCTATAGCGAATGGCTTTTTTGCTCATCCTCGAAAAGCAATTTGGTTTTGTACTAAAATTAATAATGTATGCGGAGAAATACTTAATTGTTAATTAATTATATCGGTATACGCCCAAATGACGGCAGGATATGTGTGTGTACCTCCGCGAATCAATAGGCGTGGTTATGGGAAAATTAGGGATTTAGTTTCTTAATTAGCGAAGCAGCAGTGCACGCGCTCATTAAGGGTGGGAAATTAGCTGCGAAAATGGAAGCGGGGAGCAATTTTAATGGGGTGGTGATATCGTTTTTTTGGATAATAGGCTTGAAACAGGAAACCCTGGCGCCAGCTTCCCTGAAAAGTGACGCAGATAATGGTCCCTTTACTTTGTTGTCGATGAAGTTCCAAAATACTAATTAAGTATTCCCAAAAATGAAACAAATAGATCTAACATAATGAAATTCATTTTGGTAATAAACCCTTCACTTCTGGAATGAAAACGTGCTAACACTGTTAATACTTCATCATCACAAGTCACAGCAGTCGTTGGTCCGAAGACTTTCTATCCTTCATATCCTGAGCATTTCCCGAAAACTAGGACATCCCACATCTCTAATTACTTGGAAAAAATAATTTAATCGTATAGGTTTTCATGTGTGTCTCTTTACTCTTGTTTTTGTTTCCAATATACTTATCTCTAACTATGTCTGACTTCATGTCCTGCCATCCTATCCGTCCCTTTTCTTTTTGATTTCCATAGCGCAACCTATTTTTCTACTACTGTCCAATATCAATAACCTTTTCTAACCGCGATATTTTCGTCATCCTCATCCTACAACATCATCCTATGAGTAGAGTACCTAACGGGCTCCCATAGCTGGTGATGGACCTTAAGAAGGTGTTTCTAGGTCATTCTTCATCTGAAGAGACTAGACCACGCCCCTTTTGTCAACAATACCAGAAGTCCTTGTTGAAGACCCTCTGGAATTGTTGTAAAATGGGGGGAACGTATTTGAACTTGAGTTTCCGGCGTGAAATTTGAAATTTCCCGCTTAACGTTATTGCTTATTGAATTGTGATAAATGAGATGTCGCTAGAATACTGAAAAGTAGTTTTGTGTAAAGGTGTGTTTATTTTGCAGCTATTGATTTTATTGTCTATTGAATTGTTTTAATAGAATGTCAAAAAAATGCAGGCCAGTTTGTATTTTCTCTCTAACAGAGATTTTGGAAATCAAATTCTAGATTAAATAACTGTGACTTTATTTTATTTTTGCATTACATTATATGCATAGATAGGTCTAACTAAAAATTAAACCTAATTTTTGTATTTTCCTGAAACAATTTCAGGCAATAAAATAGTTGAAAACCCAGCGAGGCTTAACGTAGAAAACCTGGCTTTTCACAAAGCCAATTTTGCAAACTGCGGATTAAACTGCACCGTAGTGGACAGCGGCATTCTGATTATTTTTCTGTTGAGATAAAACTGTTGCAGTCTGCAGTTACTACGGAGAACTACCACCCGCTCCACTGACCATGGCAGTACTACGTCGTAATGTCACTGTTTCTGGACTGCAAGTCCAGTTGCTACGAAAACAAGTTGCACATTTTTCGTTTGATAAATGCTCTCGTAGATCTCTGTAATTTAATAATGAACCACCGAGGAATAGAATTGCCGCGAACAAAGCTAACGAAGCGCCAGAATTAATCTGCAGTGTGCAGGGAGAGACAGGATAGGGCGGGCGCTGTTTGCGGACAGTAACTTAGAAAACACAGTGGTGCTCTCCCATGTAAAGTAATCATCAGCTTATCTATCTCTTTATGTAGGCTTCATGAATTGAAATGCATTATGCTCCAGTTTCCACAACCTTTTTTTTTTTTCACAATACATTTTCGTCAATAATTTGTTATTTCGTATCCGTTTTAGTTTTTTATTCCCTCACTGAACTGACGGTTAAATTACTCTTCTCTGTTAATAAACGAATGGACGATATGTTCATTGCTTCATGTATATATTCCACGTTTTTAGTATTTACTAATGCGATGAAATGTATTTGCTCTATTGGTCTATATATTAAATTTTACATTTTGTATTCGATTCGGCAATCGATCTTGTAGTGGCTACCGTTCGAACTGCTGTCGAATTGCCGGTGGGTAGAATATAAAGGTGGCTTCACACAACGGATGCTGCAGAGTGCGATGAATTAATATTCACATCGTTTCAAAATTCGCGCTAATCGTTTGATACAATATGCCACGTGGGTATTTGGAAATCAGTTGAAACGCTTTATTGTCTATTATCATTTCAAAAAATGGAATATATGATGCATATGAATTCAACTAAATAGAATAATTTAATTAAAAATGTAAAAGGGAAATTAGAGTGGACAGTATAATTTGCACTTTCTCCATGCTAAGTTATTATTATGTTTAATTTTTATCGTTTTAAATTTTGATTTCGGTCGTTCTCTAGTAACTAACAATGGAGGGTAAGGGAAAGGAGAACTACCTCTGTAGTGAAAAATGTGCGTCAAACTGCGTTAAATTAGGGTGGCGCCACAGTTGCAACTGTTATTTACTGCTTATAGCTGGTCACTTTTTCAACATTTCCTCCGTTTGAGATAGTTCTCCTTACCTCTACTAAACGCAATGAGCTGTCTAATTTACATACCTATGCTATGCATACGTAGTGCATCTATCTGTCATACACATTCTGACAAAAGGTACTTTAAGGTTTCGGTATATTTGAACTACTTAACTCATGCCCAGGATGATTTAAATTATCCCCAAATGAATTTCCCATACATACCAAGTTAATGTTCTCTGTAGTCGAAAGTATTTACCTATTACGCAGTGTGTGTATTTAATGACGATCAAATGACAAATTTGTCCAAACAATTTTTATTTTTATAATATTAGTGGTTGTTTGGGGACCACGGTGTGGATGGAGAGCGATAGGAATGGCGTGTTGCGGCGGCTCTTGCTCATCGAGCGCAGAAGCTGGTAAAAGTAATTAGACATAATTTAGGATTGCTTTTGTTTTGTTTTAATTAACCGAACGCTTGTTCGTTCTTTATTGTTCTCGAGGAAAACCAACAGCACTTAATTCTTCTTTAATTAGGTGAAAATTAACGGTATTACACACCATGCCTCTCGGCTTGGCTTCAATTTCAGAAAGGCGGCGACCAGGCGACCGGGAACGCTCTCGGGTTTCGTCCGATTCGACCCCATTTTATTTAACCTGTTATTAATAGGATTGCGCAACTTTTTCTGTCTCGTAATTAATTCACGCCGGCAGAGATTATTTAAATAAAAGTAAGTTGTTGGATACACTAAACATTTTTATCTCATTTACAAAACCTGACCGATAAGAAAAGTTACTCCAATTTGTAATCACACTTTATTACTTTATGCATAAAAGGGAAGAGTATTTGTTTTTATTAATTTAGTGATATCACAGTAACCGTATGCATTTTTAATCCCTTTATACATCTATACATCGCTCTAATTGTCTCAGTGGCACTAGTGTTTAGGTGTTTAGCTACTTAGCATAATGGGTGGTTGATGGATAGTCTCTTTGGACTACACCAGACAGTAGGGTGAAAGAGTGGAGAAGCCTCCTTTTAGGAATCGTAGGAACGGGTGGGTGATGGTCGTTGGGGTGAGAAAAAAAAGTTATCTGTGGAATATTTCTGCCCCAGCATTTGCTAAGGAAACCACGGAAAAACTTGGACCAGGATAGACAGACCCGGAATCTTCCCAAATGCTACGCAATGGTCTAGACCTCCAGGTAATGTCATCCTCTACTGTAACCTTATGATTCCAAGGATATCCATCAAACCAGTGATGATATGCTATTGAAACAATCAGAGTACCATATTTCAACTGTGGTACCGAGGTGCGTGATGGAATTGAAACATGTAAACCTTTTAGGAAAGGCCGTATAAGAATCTTTGTGGTTTAGTTTATGAACCATGAATCCATCGATTCGTGGTGTCTTTAACCTCACACTATATTGCTGACGCTGAATCTGTTGCTCTCTTGAGAATAACATAATATGTTGATGTTTATGTTCTATGATTGACCCTATTTTGAAAAATAATAAATTGAATACATATATCGAACGATACCGTTGACACAATTTCGAACAATGTGCGCCATAAATTTGTAAGTCGAATCTGCGAAAATAGAAGCAGACTTTGCGGTGGTAATAGTGATGTCACACTAGGGACTTGTTCAAGCATTCTAATTTCGGTATCGAATCAGAAAAGTTTCCCACGACTACTATTGAACTCTCCCTTGTCGATTGAAGTTCAACTTGTTTATGGTTTATGCGATTGCTTCAGAAACGTTACTAAATCAGTTTACTCTACTAAAAGACAGTCAGCAGTAAACTCGAATGCTTTAAACGTTTACTGCGCGCTCTAAAACAGTCCAGGAAACCTTCAATAGTCGTTTATTTGTCAAAAGAAGCGAGCATTTTGTTATACCAATCAGCGAAATGCTGTACGAATGTTGAAGACAATATATCGACTGCTGAATTTGGTTGAGCTAATAGGTTATGTTTTGATTGAATGTTACTCGTTACTCACAAATAACGCAATGATGTTCTATTTATCTGGCGTATAATTATGAACATTAAAAGATACTCGTAAGTGTTCTGATAGTTTTTATTTCCAATTGATTGAAGAATCTGTATTCATATTTTATCGTGACGGATGCAAATGACTTGATATTCATCGTGCTGATGAGGACAAAAAATTAATGAGAGGATAATGATGCGATAACGAGGGAAGAAAGATAACGAAAAAGATGTAAAAAGAGAAAAGGGAAGAATGAGAATGGGACCATATAACGTCATTTGCCGAATTGGTAATCGGATATGGTTAACGAAGTTTCTTTGACGAGTCAGGATTTCGTTCTCTGAAACCCATCGAGCTTCGAATGGCGTCGCGACGCATAGTGTCGCGCCGTATCTTAGTTACGAGCTTTTAATCAATTGAAGCGTTTAATCGGATGGTCTACAATTATTTCAACGAGCACGGCGCAGATTTACCTCACCCGTCGCCCGTTGCACTGCGACATTTTTTTTTTTTTGTTTCTGCGAACATTTGGGGAGAACGAGGAAAAAACATGGACGACGTGAATCAGATAACAACGCAAGCTTAATCGAATTTCTCGTCTTTTTTTCAGTCGAGTGACGTGTCTATGCCGTAGTCGAATGCGCCTGCTGATTGATATCAAGCAGGATAGGACGGTTGTCCAGTTCATGTGAATGTAAAGACTGGGTTTGGAGGGCTATGGATGTAGCGATAGCGACAGCCATGTGTAAATAGAACATTAATTGCATCGGGTATTCAACGAATGTCATATTAAAGTTCTAACAAAATTAAAAAGTACGGGACATGTACGAATTTGACTGAAAAACGATATCTAAAATTTCAAAAACGATACACATTTAAACGACATCTCCCCTGTGATGTATTTATGATGGCGTGTGATATGTTAAATGGACAATTTCAAAAGTCATATAATTTATTGGTTTATAATCAACTGGTACAAAATCGAATGAAATCTTTGAACTGCAACTGAAAATTGTATGGAGTGTCAAAAAACAGAGTCGAAGATTGGAAGCTGACAACCCAGAGATGGTCACCGTCAATGACAATTAAAGAATTCAAGAAATAAAACATCAAGTTAGTAAGGACTTAATTGATAACGTCAACAAACTGCACAGAAATCCAGTCGAAAGTGGCAAATGACTCGAAGATGTTGGTCAGTTGGAGAAGGTTAGGTCACCGCAATTACCCAGTAGGTACCTGAACGCCTTCGACATCGTTTACATTTGATTAATTATCAATTACTTACACATCAAAGGGAACATTGTTCCAATCACTTCAGTATTATTTGGTGTGTTCTACGATTAGAAACCAATGAGCTATTTAAGGATTCAGGTAACTCAGGATAAAATAAATAATAAAAAATGAGAAGAATCCGCAATATTCTATAGATACTTACCAGTTTTACTGTCATAGATGTATAGACAGACAGACAAAAAGCTGATGAAACGATCTGTTCCAGTACTAATAAGGAGAAAGCATTTCGGTTTTCTCAAAAATCGCCATCTTTTGTTTCGTAAACGCGAACTCTGAAAAAATCGTCCCATCGATCCGGAAAAATAAAAGCTTCGAAAAAGTGCTTCAGATTGTCTTATAGTATCATTTCTAAATTAAGTTTCGCTACTTAGTTAATTAAAAGGACTTGGAAGATTGTTTTACAATAAGCATCCTTTCTTTTTAGTTTCTTTCTATTTGATGTTCCGAAAAGGGAGTCTTTTTATTCAACTCTTAAACTCCCTCGTTCTTTGGTCGTTGGGCAAAGTAAGAGAATTGCTTTGCAATTATCATTAATTACATTTTGCCGCTTCTGTTCAAATTGTTTCTTGGAAGTAGCATTCGCTGAACTTACAATAATAATCTTTAATTAATTGAATTTAGTGCATGGGCGAATAATTTGAAACTATACAAATGTCTACTTAATTGTTTCCAGGGATTTCTATCAAAAGGAACGGTGAGCTTCTCATCGTCTTTTATGAATTGATGCTTACACATTTATAAGTACACATGTGATTTGTTTCTATGGGTTAGTTACTGAAATATATAATTTATTATTCGTTTTCTTCTAGTCTGTGTCTTCTCCTTGGCTCAATTTCTTCTACACATACAGTCTATTTCAATTTGTTAGAATTGTGACCTTGAAGAAATCTGCGCGATGATAGAAAGAATACACACTAGGCGTGAGCAAGACAGAAATAGTTGGAACAAGCTTGAACGAGCAGAGCTCTCGATGGGCGGTCTTAGAAGNGGTCAATATATAATTTAATAAAGTATTTGTTTATTATACGAAAACTGTCCTTCATTTCCACAAAAAAAACGAAATGACTTTCCGAACAACCCTATAGAATGTAAATTTATAAATTATAGTCTTTGGGTAAGAAAGTGATAAATTTAGTTTTCAAGGCCGCATATTTAATCGTAAGTGGTTTAGGTGGAGTACCGGAAAAATCAAAAAAGTTGGTTCAGTTGCATATCCAAAGTTTTCCTTAGAGCTTCTCTTTTAGATGTTCAGAGTAGGAAGTAGGTTACCAGATACATATTATTCAGGTCTGTTAATTTAATGGATTGTTAACAATTTTACTAACATTCTATCCCGTTTGTGCGATGCGTGATGGATGTTAGGAACGAGTCAGACAAACCACTTCGTTCTGTTTGTCATAAAGAGCCGAGAATTCCTGTTAACCGCTTCACTGTGTGTATGTATGTGTATGAGAACGGACGTGTTGCGTCAAGGAAGCTTTTCATCAATCTCCACAAAGGAATGTGTTTAGTAGAGGCAAAGCTTGCATTCCAGATCCGTGGCCGGGAAATGAGGGAGGAAATTATATTATACGCGTACTCAGACAGAGTCACGCCATACTGGTATGATGGCGAAGTGGGATCTTGAGTCAAGTCTTTCACATCATGTTAATTCATTGACTTGGGGCAGCAAGACAGCGTACCCCCATTGCATGGCAAAACCAAAGTTTACTAGCTAATTCGTAAGGTCATCATAAGGTCGTCAGTCCTAAGACTGGTTGGACATGCCCTCCTCTATTTCCTATCCTGAGCTAATCTTCGAATATCCCCAAAACGGGAACAACTCACAACCTTAACCATTTGTGAACAGTAATATAATCTAGGTCTACCTCTAGTCCTCTTAACTCTTGTTTTTGCCTCTAATATGTCTCTACCTTCATGCCTGAGAAGGTGTCCTGCCAACCCATCCCGCCTGTTTCTTATTGACTTCCATAGTCTTCTATTCACTTGTTCTTTCTAATATCTCTTCATTTCTAACTTTCTCAATCCACGGTATACTCATCATTCGCCCATAACACCACGCTTCGAACGCTTCTAACCTTTTCTAGCTAATTGCTACTGTAATAAGGCATAAGACCTGAGGTCACTTGAATACCTACAAGTTTCACTAAAATGAAAGCTTTCTGTTCCGTTTGTAATAAAAAAAGCTATTCGTTAAATTTTCGGATTGCGCGTCATTTGAAACATTGGAATTACGAGTAGGAAGTGTGGAAAAGTTTCTTAATAACGAAACTCAAAAACCAATAGGCTACATTAGAATAAATGGCGCACGTTTCATGGTTTTAATTAAAGGAAGCAGTTGCTTGTGGATCTGCAAAGTGGATCCTAACGAATACCCTCAAGGTGCAGCGACGAATACAGAATGAGACCTCTGAGAATATATTGCTTGCCTTTGAATCAATACTTTCATGAATTTTAAAGATATCTTGAAAAATTGGCTCATGAATAAAATTTGTTTCGTGAAACTGCTTTTGACAGTAGAATTGTAACAGTAGAATATTATTTTATATTTTTATCAATAATTTAAAGTCTTCATTGTTACCATTTGGTTGTCTTCTCAAAATGAAATAGCATTAATTCGTTATTTCATGTACACAGATTTCGATCTTTGGATTTACATTGCATTTTAATTATTACCAAGGGTATCAAGAGAGTCCCTTAAGAAATATTAAGAACATTTTTTGAATCAGAATAAATCAAGACAAATGATATGCTGGATGAATATCTACTTGCTGAACTGAATCTACGGCGTAGCTCACTATACAAAGATGTTCATGGTGGTCAGTCATTGTATCACAGATGGCGTTCACGACGCCGTTTATGGTACTTCATAAAACGCTATCTCTAGGCAGCAGGTAGAGTTGGATCGAAATCGCGATCCGCGCCTTGCAGTTTCGGCAACACCTCATCAACTTTTTTATTCATGAGTATGATTAATTTATTTTCGTCATCCATCTGTTTACTTTGTCTACTTTGTTGTGTTGTAAAATTGCATTTTCTACCTTATTCCGTGGGGGTCGTCTACTCGCATTTGTCTGTTTTAAATGAGTCGTTAATAATTGTTCCTCGTTCGTAAGACCTCTAATTATTTCATTTCAGAAGTTGTGCAACGGAGTAACCCGCCAACATAGTCCGCAGTAATTATTTTTCACCGCGTTTCTCTCGTTTTCCTCTTGTTTTCGCCTGGCATTCAAAGCATCACGACCATAATTAGCGTTAACAATTTCCCAGCTAATGATCTGAGCACGACTAATTTTGTTTTGGTTATTTTACACTGCATTTTCTTAAATCGTAACAAAGTTACCGCTTTACTGCGGCTTCGTTCTCCAAAATTTTCTCATTCGAGCTTATGCTTCACGGATTGATAGATTGACGCATTTTATTGATAATGTGGTCATACTAACACTCATTAAGTACAATAGCCTGACTTTAACGTAAACATTTAGTTTATATTTCGTTTGACGTGGACGAATCCATAAATGATCTACTCTTATTTCTTTCTGAGATGATATTGGGATTTCATGAAGGGGATGCATCTACCGATGCCGTGTAACTCATCATAAGGTCGTCAGTCCTAAGACTGGTTGGACACGTACCTCCACTCTTTCCTATCCTGAGCTAAACTTCGCATTTTCCCTAAAACTAGAACAGCTCACATCCTTAACTATTTGCGAACAGTAATCTAATCCAGGTCTACCTCTACCCCTCCTAACTCCTGTTTCTGCCTCTAATATGTCGCTGACTAGACCTTCATGCCTGAGAAGGTGTCCTACCAACCTATCTTGCCCATTCCTTATTGATTTCCATAAAGTCCTCTGTTCTCCTATTCATTCTAATACCTCTTCATTTCTAACCTTTTCTACCCACGTTATCCTCATCATCCGCGTATAACACCACAGCCGTGTAACTAACTTTTCTAAATTCAGTTATTTCCAGCTTAAGAAGTTAACGATTTATAATGGATCTTCACAAGTCAACAGCATCTTCTCTATAGATAATATAATATATAGATGTATTATAATTACATCAGCTGTATTTATATTTAGAACATGTTGTGTGAGGTTATGTTTGAAGTAACTATGTAGATGTCGGTATTAGGAGCAGTTTATCTTTAGATTCCATAATTGCCAATCATTTCCGTGAAAACAGGAGAAATTAATCTTTTCTCGATTAAAATCCAGTTCGTTTCCGTTGTAACTTAGAATGCATACCGACGATTCTATTCCTTATGGCTGCTAACCACCATCTGTGTCGTCTTTTCTAAATTCCTTACGTGACTCGAATTAACTCGGGGCCGCCAAGAAGCAAAGCAAATTCACGCTAGAAGGAGCAACTGAGAAAATGAGATGTCGTTCTGTTCAACCATAGAACTGGATCTCATTTTCTGATTACAAGAATTTCTATCATGTCAACTGTGTTGGATGCCGATGCCATCGCGTGCCTTTGGAGCTACCCTTAAACGAACCGCGGACTCTCGGTTTGATCGGGACTAACGAACGAAAAGAATAAAGGGAATTATTTGTTTTTGTTGTGCCGCAAATAATAAAAATTAGAATGACTTGTGCGTACTTTCCTCTAGATGTCACAGAAAAGTTGAAATCTGATTGTATTTTGTTATTTTTCGTGAAACTGATGCGTCATCCGTGTGATTTTTATTCAAGGACGTAAGGGGTTTTACGTTTACATTTCCTTAGCCAAATGTCTTTCCAATTTCGTCCATTTTGCAACAAACATCGTATTTTGTTGTACAATTCTATTGGGAAAATGAAAAACGTTTCTCAATCTCCAAGAGCCAGTTTCCGTCGAACCTTTTCCACCCAAATTGTCTTTGTCGTTTCCCATCAGTTTGCACGACGTTCGTTCTCCGTGAACTCACCCCACCTCGGTCTATGCCGCAGCGGTCCCGTGCGCGCTCCCCGGACTGCGAAGATGAGGTGCCAATTTGTTGTAGTCCCTGGAGCTTCAGATGGCTCGGTTGTCTCGGAACCCTTTCCACCACTTTAAGTACGTATGTACACGTCTGATTTGACTTCCGAATTCTCTAATAGGAGATTGCTTGTTAGTACTCTCACGGGGTCGCTCCGGAATTTACAGCAGTTGATACAGATCACGGGAACATAAACTTCAAATTGTACTTTCCTACACAATATTTCTGATCAAGAGCATAATCTGCATTGTCCAGTTTGACAAATTGATGAGTTTGTATAGCCTTGTGAATCGATCAAGTTTTTCGATTTAGTCATTTTATTTTATGTAAAATTTTAACGTTTTTGATGATAGAATAGAAAAAGTATATGTACATTTGGAGAAATAAATTGCTAGGCATTTCATTACTATTGCTTATATAAACTGATGGCAATTTAGCTGTTTTGAATTAAAGCAACCGAGAAATAGAAACCCATACACATTGGTTTATAGATTGCTTTAAACTTGTCCAGGGAAACTTTCTGGGAAAGTTCTAAGCCGCAAAACGACTATGAGAACATGTATTTCAAAACTATTTGGTCGAGTTGGGTTAGACGACGCGCCACCGTTTCATTTCATAATCCATATAATGTTTACAACGAGGGACAGAATACGATGCAAATCCCACCCAGAGACAGTAAAACGCTAACGGGGATGGTAATGCCATTATTCCACACTTCTGCAATCCCCTGTCATTATCATTCCCAAAAATTTGTTTTGTGACATCTATTTAGGTATGTACTAAAGTAGCAACTACGTTAATATAATTATGTAAATGGGGTGTCTGTTATAACAATTTTATAATTTATTTATAACTTAAATATCAAATTATGTTGTCCTTTGAGTCTACTTCACTTGCATTTTCTTTCTTCTGTTTTTTATTTCCTATAATCGTTGTCTTGCAGGGTATAGTTTGGAATTTAAATAGGGGCGTAAATGCCCCACGTCCTGCATTTATATGCCATAAATTTCTTACAGGAAATTCGCAAAAGTGCTCAAGCATACGAAGCACTATTAGAATCCAATATTCCGATTACGTGTCTTCAACGTGCTTCACTTTTGTGCTTTAAAATTTTGATGGTTACAAAACTAAATCGAAGAGGTTAAATGAACTCGTATACTAACAAAGGCCTTCCTCTATGGACTTTGAAAACGTTTCGTTTTTGGCTCACCAGGGCCGCACTAAATTTGCGTTTATTTTAAATAAGCATGCATCATTGTTATTTCTGGCAGATTCGTAATTAATCGCACCAGTAATTAGTTCCTAGCCGTGCAATTTAATGTGCCAACAGAATTTATGTATCTCAGACTGCATATATTTTACCCGGCTACCGTTAAGTTTTAGAACAAGTGGTTTTATAAAACGGTACATTTTGTGCTTCAGTTAACAGAAAAGGGAAAATGTGGTGAAGCAAATTAAGTACTCGTTAGTTCATGCAGATGGCGCTAAAGTAAAACGGTTTCTGAAGTATTTAATATTCATTTTAATACGTATCATAGAATTCATGGAGGCTACGCTCAAGACCTCTAGTGTCTAGATAAAATGTTGATTCATTATTATGGTAATGCTCAGAAAAGGTTCTTTATTACGGCGAATAGTACAATGGAGCAGACGTTTTACATAAATTTGAAATTAGGGACCCATTTGGTACGTGGCAAGAAAGTGAACTAGCAAAGTCAAGTCTGACAATCAGAAAACCACAGAATAGATACGACCTAGTCAAAGCGTCGAACAACAAAGGTTTCCCAGGTGGATTTAGTAAAGTCGTATAAAGATGCTTACAAAGTGCCGTTAAAATGCAAACAAGGCCCTCCAGAAAGCAATGCATCGCGCCAAATGATGCATAAAACTAAATATCTGTACCTCGAATCTGACGTTAATGCAATAGCAAGGGATTTTCGGGATGCAGAATTGTATTGGGATAGACTGTTTTACAACAGTCGAGATGAACAAATTGAGGCTGTGTTTTCTTTCGATGAATAAACATTAAAACAGCTTCTGACGTTAAATTTTCATATGAATGTAAATTTGTTTTAATATCCATGGATAATCATATTTAGATTCCAACATTAATAAGTCAAATGTTTTTAGAACAGTTAATGTTGTTATGGTTAGGTTAGGTTAGGTTAGGTTTTGCTATAGACTTCATTTGAATAAAGAAGAATTATATCAATAACATATTGTTAAATAAGAGATGAAGATATTCTTCTATATATACTATGTATTGGGTCGCTGTGTGGTAGGTATATTACGATATGAACTCCGAGCACTGATAAGCAGCCTGGTACTACGCATGCGTTTGACTCTACTGTTCATCCTAAATATGTACCTATCATTTATGTGTAGCATAACGACTGATTAAATTTAGAAATGCTGCGCTTTCATTTAGCTGTTTTAATTTATATTTTTCATTTCAAAGGCTGTTTAATTGCCTGATTACATAGCTCCCATTTTGAGTTTCAATACTGAATAATATTCTGTCGGCGCTTTTCAAAACATAAAGCCTTTATTTTTGATTAATTAATAATAAAGAACTGCGCTCGCATTTATTTTGTCATTTCAATAGTACTAATTAACTCGTTAAATTTTAACCTCCGTATATAGTGTGAAAACATGAAAAACGGAAAAAGAGACATTACCTGCATGTTTTCATAAATGTTCAATGAGGCTTTTGCCCGACATCTATTGAAGAATGCCAACACATTTTTTATCGTCGTTTTTATTAGAGGTATCTAATTCTAGGTAATTGTGATTTATTTTCGTCTACAAGGAATCAAATTGATAAACATAATTAGTTATATACTGTTATTGGGATTTTATGTTCTGAAATAAATTCACTTATATGCTCGAGAATGGTTAAAGGTTTATGTTTGGAGCGCAACTCTGTACGGGTGCGAAACATGGACGGTGGACGCTGCGGAAAAAGAAAAGGTTAAAAGCGTTCGAAATGTAGTGTTACAGACGAATGATGAGGATATCGTGGATAGAGAAGGTTAGAAATGGAGAGGCATTAGAAGGAAAAGGAGAACAGAGGACTCTATGAAAGTCAATAAGGAATAGGTGAGATAGGTTGGTAGGACATCTCCTCAGACATGAAGGCCTAGTCATAAGAGAAGTAAAGGTAGACCAAGATTAGATTACTGTTCGCAAATAGTTAAGGATGTGGGTTGTTCTAGTTTCAGGGTAATGCGAAGATTATCTTAGAATAGGAAAGAGTGGAGGTGCGTGTCCAATCAGTCTTAGGGCTGACGACCTTATGATGATGATGTATCTACCGTGTTGCTGTTTCGCGTGAATCCGTCTCTTCATTGATTTTATTTGTGACTTATGTTTTTTATTGTTGCGTCCTCTAATTCATTCGGTATTTTCGTTTCCAATTACACTTCGCAATACGTATCCCAGCAAATTTCGTAAAGAATCGAATGGAAGATTTTTTTGACATCCAATAGATGAAAAAGATACTGTTTAGTTCTCATTTAATAGGAGATAAAGATGAATAGGTTCGTTATGATTCGATCCAACAATACGCTTCGATGTAATTGCGATGGAAAAGCTGTTTGAGCAATGGTTATTTTTGTGTAGCATATTTCATGGACGGTTCGAGCCATTCCGTTCGCCATAATTCTCATTCGATTTTATTTATTGTTTGAATGCATTGATCGACCAACCGGAACCGTGCACTGTCGTCGTACCAAAGAGTGTTTGCGTTGCTGATCGCGCTAATACTCGTAATTAATTGTCCGCGTGTCCGCATCAAATTTCAGAAATGTTTAATTTATCGTTCAAGTTGTATGGAGCAGTCCCTCCTCCCTTACAATCGGAGAGATTTATACCTAATCACTTTATTGGTTCCCGATATGTCGGATGTAGGAGTTAACCCCTTTTTTATGGCTTACAACTTCTGGCGATGGCTGGACCAGATGTATGCCAAAATGAATTTCAAGTGCAAGGTTTATGTTGCAAGCATCTAACGAGAATATTACGAAATTGAAAACAGGGAAAATGTCTAGATGATGGCCCCCACCCCTTCGGGAGTGAGGGTGGTGGGATCGAAAGGGGAGGTCTCCCCTACCACTGTACCATAAAAATTTCGTGGCGGTCTCACCCCTATAAAAAGTTATGGGAGTTAGATGGTGGTGGGGGTAGGGAGGATCGAAAAAGGGTAAGGGGATCGAAAGAGGGTGGTCACCTGAGTGATTTGCGGCGGTCTCACCCCCATAAAAAGTTATGGGGGTTGAAAGTTGATTATTTTGACAACTTTCATACACTATAATTCAAATAAAATTTAATAAAAAAAAATATTTTCAAGCGGGTGGAGGTGGCGGATCGAAAGAGGGNCACTGTACCATAAAAAGTTCGTGGCGGTCTCACCCCCATAAAAAGTTATGGGGGTTCAAAGTTAATAAATATGCCAATTTTTATACATTTCTAGGCATGTAAATATTTATATAGTCATTCTTAAACAATATTCAAAGGTAAAACTAATGGAAAAATACATAAAAATATTGATATAAAACATTATTTAAATATCTTTATCAATAGGGTAGGTTAGGTTAGGTTATCGGGTTTTGTTCAAGTGACCACTCTCTTTCGATCCCCCACCTCCACCCGCTTGAAAATAATTATTGTACTGAATTTTATTTGAATTATAGTATATGAAAATTGTCAAAATAATCAACTTTCAACCCCCATAACTTTTTATGGGTTTGAGACCGCCACGAACTTTTTATGGTACAGTGGTGGGGGATACCTCTTCATGTAGACATTTACACTAATTTAATTATTGCATAATTAGCATCTTTACCTTTGAATATTGTTTAAGAATGACTATATAAATATTTACATGCCTAGAAATGTATAAAAATTGGCATATTTATTAACTTTGAGACCGCCACGAACTTTTTATGGTACAGTGGTGGGGGAGACCTCCTTTTTCGATACCCCCCACCCCCATCAGTTAGTTAGGGTCATCATCTAGACCTTTACCGAATACAGAATTTTCATTACAAAACCACGATGATCATTTTACCACAATGTGACTTTTTCACTGAAATAAATGATTTTGAATATTTGACAATATTCTATGATTGGAAAGAGAGCAACTATATGTTTGGGGAATGCCATTTTTGATTATGGTGGATTTGATGGTGTTAGTTTGGAAAATAAATAGTAGTAATCAACCACCCATTAAGAGAGGAATATGTCCAAGTATCAATTTGGAACAAGGTATCAATGTTGAAGAATCTTCCTAGAAGAAGAGAGTAGGTCAATTTGGGAGAAGATAATGTCGATGGATATGGAAAATAGTACCAATTAAGGAGATTATGGTATCATTCTTTAACCTTACAATAACGGAAACATAAATCCTGATTACATAGCTCCCATTTTGAGTTTCAATACTGAATAATATTCTGTCGGCGCTTTTCAAAACATAAAGCCTTTATTTTTGATTAATTAATAATAAAGAACTGCGCTCGCATTTATTTTGTCATTTCAATAGTACTAATTAACTCGTTAAATTTTAACCTCCGTATATAGTGTGAAAACATGAAAAACGGAAAAAGAGACATTTAATTGGATGAAAATCGAACCTGCATGTTTTCATAAATGTTCAATGAGGCTTTTGCCCGACATCTATTGAAGAATGCCAACACATTTTTTATCGTCGTTTTTATTAGAGGTATCTAATTCTAGGTAATTGTGATTTATTTTCGTCTACAAGGAATCAAATTGATAAACATAATTAGTTATATACTGTTATTGGGATTTTATGTTCTGAAATAAATTCACTTATATGCTCGAGAATGGTTAAAGGTTTATGTTTGGAGCGCAACTCTGTACGGGTGCGAAACATGGACGGTGGACGCTGCGGAAAAAGAAAAGGTTAAAAGCGTTCGAAATGTAGTGTTACAGACGAATGATGAGGATATCGTGGATAGAGAAGGTTAGAAATGGAGAGGCATTAGAAGGAAAAGGAGAACAGAGGACTCTATGAAAGTCAATAAGGAATAGGTGAGATAGGTTGGTAGGACATCTCCTCAGACATGAAGGCCTAGTCATAAGAGAAGTAAAGGTAGACCAAGATTAGATTACTGTTCGCAAATAGTTAAGGATGTGGGTTGTTCTAGTTTCAGGGTAATGCGAAGATTATCTTAGAATAGGAAAGAGTGGAGGTGCGTGTCCAATCAGTCTTAGGGCTGACGACCTTATGATGATGATGTATCTACCGTGTTGCTGTTTCGCGTGAATCCGTCTCTTCATTGATTTTATTTGTGACTTATGTTTTTTATTGTTGCGTCCTCTAATTCATTCGGTATTTTCGTTTCCAATTACACTTCGCAATACGTATCCCAGCAAATTTCGTAAAGAATCGAATGGAAGATTTTTTTGACATCCAATAGATGAAAAAGATACTGTTTAGTTCTCATTTAATAGGAGATAAAGATGAATAGGTTCGTTATGATTCGATCCAACAATACGCTTCGATGTAATTGCGATGGAAAAGCTGTTTGAGCAATGGTTATTTTTGTGTAGCATATTTCATGGACGGTTCGAGCCATTCCGTTCGCCATAATTCTCATTCGATTTTATTTATTGTTTGAATGCATTGATCGACCAACCGGAACCGTGCACTGTCGTCGTACCAAAGAGTGTTTGCGTTGCTGATCGCGCTAATACTCGTAATTAATTGTCCGCGTGTCCGCATCAAATTTCAGAAATGTTTAATTTATCGTTCAAGTTGTATGGAGCAGTCCCTCCTCCCTTACAATCGGAGAGATTTATACCTAATCACTTTATTGGTTCCCGATATGTCGGATGTAGGAGTTAACCCCTTTTTTATGGCTTACAACTTCTGGCGATGGCTGGACCAGATGTATGCCAAAATGAATTTCAAGTGCAAGGTTTATGTTGCAAGCATCTAACGAGAATATTACGAAATTGAAAACAGGGAAAATGTCTAGATGATGGCCCCCACCCCTTCGGGAGTGAGGGTGGTGGGATCGAAAGGGGAGGTCTCCCCTACCACTGTACCATAAAAATTTCGTGGCGGTCTCACCCCTATAAAAAGTTATGGGAGTTAGATGGTGGTGGGGGTAGGGAGGATCGAAAAAGGGTAAGGGGATCGAAAGAGGGTGGTCACCTGAGTGATTTGCGGCGGTCTCACCCCCATAAAAAGTTATGGGGGTTGAAAGTTGATTATTTTGACAACTTTCATACACTATAATTCAAATAAAATTCAATAAAAAAAATATTTTCAAGCGGATAGAGGTGGGGGATCGAAAGAGGGTGGTCACTTGAACAAAACCCGATAACCTAACCTAACCTAACCTAACCTACCCTATTGATAAAGATATTTAAATAATGTTTTATATAACTTTCTCAATATTTTTATGTATTTTTCATTAGTTTTACCTTTGAATATTGTTTAAGAATGACTATATAAATATTTACATGCCTAGAAATGTATAAAAATTGGCATATTTATTAACTTTGAGACCGCCACGAACTTTTTATGGTACAGTGGTGGGGGAGACCTCCTTTTTCGATACCCCCCACCCCCATCAGTTAGTTAGGGTCATCATCTAGACCTTTACCGAATACAGAATTTTCATTACAAAACCACGATGATCATTTTACCACAATGTGACTTTTTCACTGAAATAAATGATTTTGAATATTTGACAATATTCTATGATTGGAAAGAGAGCAACTATATGTTTGGGGAATGCCATTTTTGATTATGGTGGATTTGATGGTGTTAGTTTGGAAAATAAATAGTAGTAATCAACCACCCATTAAGAGAGGAATATGTCCAAGTATCAATTTGGAACAAGGTATCAATGTTGAAGAATCTTCCTAGAAGAAGAGAGTAGGTCAATTTGGGAGAAGATAATGTCGATGGATATGGAAAATAGTACCAATTAAGGAGATTATGGTATCATTCTTTAACCTTACAATAACGGAAACATAAATAGAAATGATATTTACATCCTCTCAAGCAAAAAAAATGTTCTTCAAACAACTTCGATCGAATATTGTTCCCGTAACTATTATTTACCCATCTCCAGATGAAAATATCTTCTTACATTGCTTTATTTAATTTCCTGGAAAATAACAATTCCATGATTCCGTCCAAGAATTCAGAAATACGCGAGCCTGTCCTTTATCGCGGCATTACTTACAGTATTTTTGTGTGATGGAAATTCTTAAGTGAGCCTGGCGGTGACAATTGACACAAAACTTGGTTTTCAAAAGAATACAGAAGTCACATAAAGAGGAAAAACGCGAATTATGCGTATAATGGTGGCGTCAGGAGTGACTTTAAGTGAAAATATTTTCTTGTTGCGAGCCTCTCGCCAAAAAGAATGGGTAGAATTCAGGAAGAGAAACCATCAGCGTTTTCGTCGAAAGCCCGTTGTTTATTACGCCGTAAAAAAGAAACGAAAACCTTTAAGAAAATGAACGTCTAAAGACGGAATTCATACAGCCGGTGTCACTGACATCGTAACAGTGGAAAAAAAACTTGCAACATTATTCCAAACTCTAAAGCAGTATTCTGAACAGGTCAAATCTAAGATTTTGCGCTCATCATGAAATAAGAAAGTGATAAAATAGGGTATTTTATTGTTTTTACATTTTTGGTTAAAGATAATTAAGTCAGTGGCGGCTCGTAAAATTCGGTGGGTATTGTATTGATTAAGAAACTCGAAAAAGGTTGTTAAAGGTGTATATTTGGAGCGCAGCGCTGTACGGGTGGTAACATGGACGGCGGGCGCAAAATGTGGTCTCAGAGGCGAATGATGAGGATATAGAAAGTTAGATTAGGTTAGGAAGAGATATTAGAAAGAATAGGAGAACAGACGGAAGCTAATAAAATGGAAGTTAATAAATAATAGGAGAAATGGGTTGGTAGGACACGTTCTCAGGTATGAAGGTCTAGTTAGAGATGTATTAGAGGCAGAAACAGGAGTTAAGTGGACTTAAAGGAAGACCTAGATTAAATAGATGTTCGCAAATAGTTAAGGATGTGGGATGTCTTAGTTCTAGGGAAAGGCGAAGATTAGCTCAGGATGCTATTTATGTTTTATGAGATAGATTCCATATTAATAACCCCAACAGTACTTACTATTTTCTACCTACTTATTTTATTGGGATTGATTAAAAAATCTAAATCGAAATAATTATTGCGCATAACAGCATATTGAATAAGGCTCCCTTGCCCGGCATACTATTTTTTGAATGCCTTCATACAAGAAAGCATTTTTGTCTTCTACAGCGCAGATTTTCCATTCGTATTTCCGAATTTTATTTGAAAAATAAAACGGGCGCTCCATGCAGAACGTTCTTTTCGGTTGACTTATGTGCGGGAATGCAAAAAAGGTAATCCCATTCGGCTAAGGTCCATTAACTAACTGCTCCAGTGCTCTTCGGCTATGCCAGTGTGCATTTGAGCCGTCTAGAAAACTGTTCTCGCATAATTTCAATGAAAAATGACGCTCAACTTTCGCTGTTTATTACAACGGCAGCATTTACTCCGTGGACCGAAACCCCGCGACTAGACGTCAAAATACGCGAACTACGGTTAGTCCCGGTGCCTACATCCCGGATTCGCAGCAGGATGTATTCACGTGCCTTTTATCAGAACAACACATTAGATGTTGTGTATGTGTGGATACGTCTCTAAATAAGTTTTGCAAAACTAAAATTCATAACTTGACGACGTATATCGTGAGTGAATAGTTTCCGCTGCAGTTTTAACTTTAGTCGACATTACTGTAATGAATCTGTCGCATTAATAATATCTGGAGTAATAAAGACGCTGAGTTTGTTCTTGTTCATTACAAATGATGCCAATTTTTATCAAGAACGTTGTAGTTACTTGAAGAACGTACTAAATCTAATACATTGTCACTAAAAAACTAATTGGCATCAAAGACATAACCTAACGTAAAAATGTTTGATGAAAAGATAATGAAATTTGAAATTCGAGAGCGATTGTTAGAGACGTATGTTTGGGTACGGCTCTATAATTTGTGGAACGTGGACAATAGTAGACCATTGTTTAGCATTCGGGAGGATGCTGGTTCGATTCCGACTCCGTCTGCCTTGGACCTAGATTTTTGTAGTTTCCTTGGATTTCTTAGGTAAATGTTGGGGCAGTAATATTCCACTGATAATCTTTCATTATCTTCTGTCTTCCTTTCGTCCGTCTCGTCTTTCTCACCCGAACCACCACCCACCCATTACCACGATTCCTGAAAGCAGGCTGAAGAAGGCCTTCCACCCTATCTTCTGGCGTAGTCCAGCATTATTAGCTGGTGGGAATGAAAACAATGAAAGTCAGAGAATGTGTTTAGCTATAAACCAACCATGTAACTGTGAAAGCTGATGTTTTTGTGTTCATTCTCAATTTCGATGATATACATTAGTGGAGTAGTTCAACCAAACACACATAGGTTTATTTGAACTATTGAAATCATGTATATGAAGTTTTTAATGAACACAACAATTTCAACAGATTTCATATCGACTAATTAATATCTAAAGTTCATTGTTCATTATTACTTTCAGCTTATTACTACTCTTCATTAGTTATTACTTCTCTACTATTATCAATAACTGTATAAACGTCTATTTTGTACACTGCCAGGATACGAATGGGTTGTATAATTTTTATGATGGAATAACAATACGTCAGCGATTTTTTCATAAGGGGCATATGTTTCGTCCACCTCTTCTGTGGACATTGTAACCGCCAGATAATGTCGGGAGTGAGCTAAACAATATGTGTCTACTAATAAGAGAAAGTAGATAGACTAGGGGTCATAAAGCACACCTAGGTTTTAGCACCTGATGAAGACGAAGGGGAAATGAGGGAAACAACTCTTGATAAGAAAATACAAGGGATTTTAGTTCTGAACGAAGATAGCCTACCTACTATAGAAGGTCGGCTCATAAATTGATGAGGTGTCTCCTTTTTCATTATGTGATATCATAGTTTCCAATTTTCTATTTCGTAGATGGTCATTCATGACAAACCTATGATCAAAATTGTGATGTTTAAGGTTAGGTTATACCAAGCTAATAGTTTTAATAATCTTTTGCCCCTCTATATCTATCCTACTAAATTTAAATAAATATTACAAAATGAATGACAAATACATGTTGCATTAATTTGCGATTCAAATGAAACGCTAACATTTAGTAGTCAGTCAATAGTGCCTACAAAACGTCACATTTAATCAGGCGATTCAAGATAAACATGTGAAACAGGAGAATAACAATTTCTAGTCCTGTCATCCACCGCCGTTCCACCATCGCGCACCGTTGTGTCGCAGACGGAATAAAATTCGAATCGTGTGTGCTCGGTTCTCGGCCTACCACTGTTCCCGGGTTCCACGTCGTCGTCGTCGTCGTCGAGTACACATTCGAATCCCTTTATATTCCCTTTTCAGTATTCCCGGGAGTGGAGAAATTAGCGACTGTTTACCGCTCAAGTCAGTTAGTCGTTAGCTACATAGTTCCTTTACTCCAGTAGCAGCACTAATAGCGAGGATGAGGTTTGGTTATGCAAGCGACAAACGCCTTAAAAATCCGTTGCGAACTGCAAATTTACCTAAGTAGCGGGAATTTAATTACAAGCAAACAAGGCAATCGCAGGAGGAGGATAGAGCCTTTGACAATTGGCAAGGCTATGGGACATGCTGGTGCATTCCCAGTTTTATTTGTCATTAGTAAGGTGTGATTGGTTTAGATAATGAATAAAAGGGACGCGACCATACTATAAATTGATAGGAGGATAGCCCCATAAACATGTTGTAAAAATTTCATTTGATGGTTTACCAATAATAATTATTATTTAAGGTGCATGCAAGTATTCGGGTAATTGTAAATAATTTTTCTATCGTTTGGATCCACAAAACATTAAAATTGACAAACAGACGATCTGTTTGCCTACTACTAAAATATATCCTTTTGATATTTGTTGTACCTAGGAGTTTTCTGTTGTATTTGTAAGTCATTAGACCTAAACGTCTAGCAAAAATCACGTATGTCCAGCGCATTCGTCAAATATATCGTTGAAACAGTTATTGCAACATTGAAGTAAATGTTGTAGTTTACATTAAACTAAATTAAAGACTTTCTACTACGTGGAGCTAAATTTATTGTTATATTCAATCTCTTATGTATGAATGTAGTAGTTCAAATACACCAAAACGTTAAAGCATGCTGTCATCTGTTGCTAGTTGCGTCATCCACTAGTGTCAGTAAATTGAGAACCATAGAAACCAAATCGGGGGAATGTATACGTACATTTATTATATCAGTTTCACCAAAATAATAATTATATTACCTTTTATAAGGTTTCCCTTATTGGTTAAATTACATCAAATTCGTCATTATCATCATGGTGAACTATACAAGCTGCTTTTTGAGGTTGTGTTAACAACTACGTACCTTAATTTAATAGTTTAATGATAATGAACTTCATATCTAGATAACTGAAGCATTAATGTAAAACACGTTAATACATACGCATATAATTCGTTAAAATCCAATTGCGTGTGAACACTTGCAATGTAAATGGAAATTGCATTTACGAAATGATCATAAATATATCCCCATATATAGGTTACATGCGAGTTGCAAAATGGAATAAACGAACGATTTTCTTTCTTCGACTTTTAACACATAAACAGTCGTATATAATAGCAATTGTTTGAACGATTCACTGCCACCTGTCGACTGTGAACTAGTTTCCAATTCTCACCCTCGCGTTCGCCATTCGCACATACATACACGCAAACACACACACACCCACCCTTGCGGATAGGGTGAAACATTATTGTAATCATCCAGCGCTCTGGCAACTGTTAGCAGCTCGTTTGAAACATGGCATGGCACAAGGGATGCAAATGTTTTGCATGCAGGAGTTAAATACGCACAAATTGGACCGCTTCCAAAAAATTCTAACAAACGAAACATTCGAAGGAATAATCAGGTCCACGTGGACGTCAAAATTGGGGTTATCTTGTCAAATACCAATGAAGGGTGCTATAAAATGACACACTAACAAAAGGAAATTAAATTAAATTAAAATAAAAAGCATTTAGGCATCTTGCTTGAGTCGTAAAAGCGTCAGTAAGTGGTACTTGGTGGTCCTCTGGGTGTCTGCCAGATGCGGATCGCGATTTCGATCTTTTTGGATCTCATCAGCGCGTCGCAGGCAGCTCCGACAGAACACAGACCAACTTTTACCTGCTGTTTTAACAGCGCGTTTTAGAAAATACTACAAATGGCGCGGTAAACGCCATCTGTAGTACGATGCTAAATTTTTGAATGAGTTATCTAATATTTCCGTAAAAGTTTTCTGAAGAAAATTGATCGCAGTTAAGAAAAGTCGAACAAAAAGGGCTGTTAAAAAGTAAGGGCCCTTGAAAAACATTCAGAAGTTTGTTTCTCTAATGAACAACGGATCGCGAGTAGAAAATGGTAGGAAGAGAAACTAAGGCGGTAAAAACAGCGAGAAAATTAAAAAACGTCTAACAGAATGGCAGCTAACGATAGAGCAAAGAATCATAATTTACCAAACAGCAAACACGCGGCGCGCTATAAATTTTCCTGACAGTCGTTTGTACGGAAACAATAACACAAGTTAAAAAAAGTCTGAAATTGTTGTATCGTAACAGATGTTAACGCAAACCTGCGATCAATTACAATTTTCACTAATTCATCTAATTGTAGCAGTTGTCGAAAGATCTACCTGAAAAATTCTGGTGTAATAGTATCGATAGAATTTGTTTGGAACTAATACCTAATCATGAATATATTGACTGATGTCTGATATTATATCATTTACAACTTCTGGAATTTTTAATTAAAAATCGCGAACTTTGGAGCGTTGAGCATGTTTAGATATTAATATTTTATTTTATAGGTAGGTTGTGGAAAAGTAAATCCCAAAAGTGCATGGGAACTACTCCCGTCGATCGTTCTGTTTGTAGACGCTATAGCACTACTAAAAAATACTAAAATTTCAGGTTCATTCTTCATTTTCTTGAAGAAAATACCACAAATGGCTTGATAAACGCCATCTGTAGTACGATGCTACATTTTAAGATTACGTCCATTTAAATATGTGAATATCTACTTGCTGAAACGTATCTTGGCGTAGCTAACCTCAACGTGATAGGCACGTTACCATACTCGAATAAAATAATTCGAAGTGGTCTGTATTCTGTCGAAACTGCCAGACGCGATTCGATCTTGTTGGATGTCATCACCGCGTCGCAGACAGCTCCGACAGAACACAGACCAACTTTTACCTGCTCCCAAAAAGTTGGTCTGTGTTCTGTCGGAGTTGTCTGCGACGCGCTGATGAGATCCAACAAGATCGAAATCGCGATCCGCGTCTGGCAGTTTCGACAGAATACAGACCACTTCGAATTATTTTATTCTATTACTTCATTTTCTTGTTTCGAGAAACGGTAAAACAAAATTGAACCGTTTTGAATTTTTGACATTCAAAGAATATTAGTAACCGAATAGAGTGGACGTATTTTTTAAAAACTTGAAATTAACAGTTACTAATAGGTTCACCTGCAAGTCATTTTCCAATTCTCTGATAAAACAGAATTTGATTTATAATGAACATTGCAAATCTACAGATAATCTATAATATTGACGTTCGCTGCACCAATTTAATTTCTAATAGAAGTCTGCCCCATCATTTTATTTCCTTCCTCTTGCGTTTCCGCCGTCATTCGTCGGATCCGTCCCTGTATTTCTCCGGCGAAGGAAACGATTCGCTGTGTATAAACAGGTACGGAATGAAAGATCAAAGTATGTAAGTTTGTTTCGCTCGTTGTAGTAAATTGGTTTATTTTAATCTCGTCTGATGAAACGAACGTTCTTGTAGCCTTTTCTTCTCCGGTTCGCATTTCCTTGTTCACAAATTACTACAACAAGTTGCGAACTTCCTCACTGAAGGATATAGAGACAGAACGCTTTTTATGACAGGTACATACAGAAATAAACTGGAATAAAATCACTACAGATAACTTCAGATTAATGAAGAAAAATTGTTACTCTACTGATGTGTAAAACCAGGGGGACCCGGGTTCAATTCCCGGCGAGAGATTGACAGCAGCAACCACTTTTCTTCCTTAATTGGAGGTTATCTGTAGTGGATAAAATTCATTCAAAAATTAGGAGGGATGGAGCGGTTGGTATATAAACAAAAACTGCAGAACTGCAGAACTGCCGAGAGCCTTTCGAGCTTGGCATTCGGGAGGACGCCCGTTCGATTTCGGGTCCATCTGCCTTAATCCAAGTTTTTCTGTGGTTTCCTTGGACCACTTAGGCAAATGCTGGGGCAGTAATATTTCACAGATAATCTTTCACTCTCTTCTATCTTCATTTCGTCCGTCTCATCTTTCTCACCCGAACCACCATCCACCCATTCTCACGACTCCTGAATGGAGGCTGAAGATGGCCTTCTGCCCTACCTTTCGGCGTAGTCCTGAGGAACTATCCGCCCAGCATTAGTGACTGGTGGGAACGAAACCCCCAAAAGTTTTTTAATTTTTCTTTTAAGCTGCGGAACTGCCGGGAAGTTAAAGGATCTTTTGCCAGCTGGCCTGTGCTTGGTAGTAGGCCAAATGATTTTTCTGGGATTCTGGCTGAGCGCATTAGCAGTATCTTCTATATTAATAAACTGGACCGCACGAGACAGCTCCGCGTTCTCTTGAGAAACCTACACCACCACCAGCACTACCCCCCCTTCCGCTATCCTAATTATTAGCATAATGTTGTGGTATGGTTTTATTGTTCGACTGATGAATTTTACTGAATAATTTTTTAATGTCTTCAACGAGAAGATCATAGACTTGCTTTTAAACAATAGATGAGTAAATATATGTGCCACTCATCACTGCTTAACCCCTTTAAATCCTCATAAGATTTATCAAGAATTAGTACGATCTAGAAGCTGTTTCAAAAATACAGATGACAACTCTCTGTTTGTTTCTATTATTGGAATCATTCGTGGAAGAGCTAGTTGTATATATTAGTCAAGCATCAAGAATGAATTTGGTAAGATCTTATGTATTTCTGGTACAATATAAACGATTTATTAAGTTAAATTGAACCTATCGGCATGCCCAGAGGTTTAGACTATTGCTTAGCATTTAAGGGGACACCGCTTCGATTCTAGATCAGTCTACCCTGGTCCAGGTTTTTCTGTGGTTTCCTTGGATCCCTAAGGCAGATGCTAGGGATTCCACAGATAGCTCTGAAGGTCAGCCCACCCACCAGTATTAATAGCTGATAACACCCAAAAGATCTTTTTTTGAATTGTTATAGTTAGACGATGTTGACGCTTCCAAATCTCTCGATTTAATTTTTAGTCATGTCTCATCGATCAATTCTCCAAAAGCCAACTAATAACTGGCCCCGGCTAGTAAATAGCAGCAACGTGACGGTGCATGTGGTTTTGGTTTATGCTTTTCACTGCTCGTCCCATGCTGTCAGTTTCCGGCGCCACATTCTACCACTATGTGGCGACCACAAAGCATGCTACGCCATGCCACTCACTACATGTCACGCGCGGTCATTCCAGTATGTCGACAAAATAAGGTCTTGCCTGTTAAATGGGAAGGAATGCGTCCAATTTTCGTTCACATGATGATAATTCCTCGCTTACACCACCTTTAATTGATTGTGCATGTAAAACAGTCGAAAGAATTAGAGAAACTCGGCTAAAAGTAAATTAACTTTTTGCAAGAAAACAGAGATAGCAGAAAGTCTAATTTATACCGATTGTTTACTTAATATTCACATTTTTTTTGATTTAGAAAAACTTTTTTAACTGTCGGCGTATCAAGTTAATGTATCCTGGGTAAATACAAATCCTTAACATAGCATCATGTCAAATTCGTTACAGTATTTACTCAAGTTAAATGTCAAACAAGAAAATGAAAAGAAAAATCTTTGTGCGACAGAAGCGACCTTTAGAAAGAAAGCAAGAAAGAAAGAAGGTAGAAATGACTGTACGTGGTTGTCTAACGGCCTCTAAGTGCTCTTTCTTCGTAAAAAATGGAAGCCAAAATAAATCTAATTCTAACAGAAAAAAGAAACGTAATTTAATGCCAAATGATTCTTCTTCTTTTATCAACGAGAAAGGAAATATTTCTCTTTTTTAATATTGAAGTGGTGAGATGTTACAAGGGAAGCTATAAAGCATTTTAATTCATTTGGAAAAACATTTAATTATCTTTTTTATTTGTTTGAGCACATTGAGAAAATGAAATATGGAACCAAAATAGTTTCATTATTCCTTTTTAATATAAAATGGGATGACTTCGTTGAGAGAGGTAATTAATGAGTTTTGAAGTGAAGTATCTATATTTTGAAATCTAGTCACAAAGATAACAATGAAAAGGTCTCATTATTCATAGATACGTACATATGTCGCCCAAAACCATCTCATTTGCGTAGCCACAGGCTTTCATAGGATTTAAACCCCTCCGCCTCCTATCGACTAGGAAGTTTTTTTAATTATTTTGAAAAGAGAAGCATTTACTGTCAGATACAGTTAGTAAAATAAAATAATTCGAAGTGGTTTGTATTCTGTCGAAACTGCCAGACGCGGATCGAGATTTCGATCTTTTTGGATCTCATCAGCGCGTCGCAAACAGCTCCGACAGAACACAGATCAACTTTTACATGCTGTCTTAACAGCGCGTTTTAGAAAATACCACAAATGGCGCGGTAAACGCCATCTGTAGTACGATGCTACATTACAGACCAATTTTTACCTGCTGTCTTAACAGCGCGTTTTAGAAAATACCACAAATGGCGCGGTAAACGCCATCTGTAGTACGATGCTACATTTTGGGATTACGCGTGCTCCAACAAGGTTCTTTTAAATATATGGATATCTAATTTCTGAAACGAATATACGAGTATAGTTAGGATCAAAATTAGCATAGTCCGCAATAAAACTGTCACATTTGCATTCTTCTTTTAACTTACTAACTAGTCTAGAGCGGTCGCTGACAGAACGCCTACTTTTACTCACGACAGACGTTTTAGGAACATAGAAAAGAGATGTCAGATAGGAATTGCAGCGGACACTAATAAAGAAAAAGGAATAGCATTACATTAATTGATGTGTAACAGAAAGAGATGCAAAGTAGGGTTTAGGGTCAGCATCGGATTTTCAACATTATCAGGAATTTAGGAAAGCAAAGAGGCAGTTACAAAGTCGATCTTGATCGCTTGTGTACCTAAGCAACCTCTAACCGCTGCACTAGTAACCATTATTCGGTTATCTTTTTTCACTCAGTAGGTTGTACTACTCATGAACCATTTTCTAACTTAACAGCGGCGTGTTCAAAACGTGGCAAGAAACTACAGTGCCATTTGGAAACAAGAAAGAAGATACGTCCATTCTCACCAATAATTTATTGAGGACTTTGCCAATTTTGATCTTCCCATATATAGCTTAATAGGTCACTGCTGATTACCCCCTCTTCATTCCTGTAAAGTCTCATCCAAGTAGAAGTTTGAACGGGTTTAACTAGTGTAATGCATGTTTTCTATTATTGTACATCCAATTAGTAAGTGTCGGCTTGATTACGACGTCTGATACGTGAGAAAGTTTTATTGCTCACTTTAATTGTCCGCTGGTTCGGAAGAAGATGGAGGAGTTTCGCCAACTGCAAGCGTAAAACAAACAATTATAATTACTGGAATGCCTTATAAAATTTCGAAATGCTGAGCCACCAATGACGGGTTTTTCGTCATCGTGAAAGGTACCTAACTGTATTCGCACTGTTACAACTTATAACTGTGCCTCAAATTACGATGGCATAAAAAACGCAGTGAATACTGAGAAATAATTAGCGACGGTAATTAACTCTCCACATATGCAAGCATACAAAAACGTGGCAGGTTCTGTTTTTGGTTGTGATGGTTGTAAAGTTAGTGCTTTTTTTTCTTTTGAGTTAATAATAATCAGGGCAGTGCAACCCTCCGACCTGCACTGTACCGCAAAGCAGGATAGGGTGGATGACCTACTTTTAAGGATCAGTGGGTGGCGATTGGGGAAAGATAGAAGAGATAGACGAAATACAGAGGGAAGAGAAGTGAAATATCATTTGTGGAGTATTACTGCCCCATCATTTCGATCAATGATCCAACAAAACCACAGAAAAACCACAGATTGCAGGCTGATGCCGATTGGTAGTGATATTGTAAAAAAAAGATTTTTGGGTGTTTAGTTCCCAGTAGGACGTAATGCTGGTGGACGGGGAGTCCCTCCGGAGTAGTGAGGCGGAAGGCCCTCTACAGCCTCCTTTTAGGAATCGTGGGAATGGGTGGGGGGTAGTTGAAGAGAGAGGTGAGAAAGATGAGACGGACGAAATGAAGACAGAAGAGAATGAGATTATCTGTGGAATATTACTGCTTCAGAATTTACCTAAGTGTTCCAATAACATCAGCGAAAAACCAGGACAGAAGGACCCAGAATCCTCCCTGTGTTTTTTCGAATCTTAAGCAATGATCTGAACCTCTAAGCCATGCCGCTCGCTGGTGAATTTATATGATCAGAAGGGTTATAAATGTATAGGTGTTATATATCACCCTAAATAAAAGGTGTTGTTTACCGCCACGCATAGCGTTTATGGACTTCACTCTCGGCAGCGTTTTTACTCTTCACTATTGTATTGTATTGTTTGTTATTTTAGTAGTGATGGAATAGTTATAATACTGTACCCTAAAAGAAGGTTCATTTTTATGATTGAAAGAAAGCGAGAAATAATAAATATGCACAGTAGGATTTTTGAAGTAAGTCGTAATTTCACTGGAAGGCTCTTAACAATTTTTACGTTCGTTCTTTATATATAACGTGGCAACTCAGTTAGAAGACAAATATGTGCCTTATTAAACGTTTTTATGGATTTTTCCATAAAACTCACTCAGGATGCGGTGCCATTAAAGTTATTATTCGTGGTTGTTAGTTTATCTGTTTGCATACCAATTACGTATGCCTGTCTAGATATGTCTTAACAATGATATAAAATGCGATAGTGTTTATTTGTTCTTCTTTTTAATAATATGCTCTACGCCTTATTATAATTATCAGTTTTAGCGGTGATCTGGTAGTATACATTTACACAGTGCAGTGGTTTATACTGCTGTAAAAATTTGATGATGTTCATGCTTACTGAATGACTACATTTAGGATATAATTTAAATTTGCATGAATTAAACCATCTCACGAGGCGCATGACCCTTAACCACTTAAGGGTTAAGTTTTGGAATGTGAAGACGCTACGAAAGATAGTTACATAGTGGCATGGAGAAACGTTGAGCATTGGGCATACAGTTTACGTTTAGATTATGATAACAGAGGATTGCCTAATTGATTTGTGCGAAGCGCTATGCCCTCAGGTTATGGGGTTTGAAGTGTATCCACTATGGACTTAGGTTACGGTGAGAGAAGGTTCCTGATTATTATGCATCATGGGTTTAGGTAAGGCTAAAGTGAACGAGGGATTAGGTTAGGTTGTATTGGGAGGGGATGACCATGTTTAAAATGTAGGTGCTTTGAGAGAGAAAGAGAGAGAGGCAGGCGGGCAGGGCCCGGCAAGCTCGGCTCTTTTGATTCCCGAGTGCTCTTCAAGGTTAACCAAGTAGCTCCTCATTGATCCTACTAGTGCTAGTGAGATGATTCTTTCCTTTTCTTATCCCTTCCATTTCGTAGGTGAGTCCCCTCTTCCAAACCCAATAGTATTGCCAACAAAAATTTTCGTAGGTATTATTTAAGTTGCGAGAGTGGCTTCGCTCGTCTACGGGATGAAGGGGCTTGATATGGGAGTGGAAGGGAGAAGAAAAAGACAAAACAAAATTATTCATTACTGCTTACTCTCTCGTACTCATTGAAGGGTATGGAGTGACTCAAACTAATCTCATGTAGCGGCTCCTGTGAAGTTAAAGTTTGCCCGGCTCTGGGTTTAGGTTAGGTTAAGATGAACGAGGGATTATGGTTAGGTTGTATTAGGAGGGGATGACCATGCTTAAAATGTAAGTGCTCTGCAATATCGACATAGACACCCACTCGTCTAAATTTGGACGAGCCCAATTTCTTTATCCATAAAAGGAAATCACTGCGGTCGTATGTCTCTCATCCATATCTATACTGTAACCATTCCCTGATGTAGATGCAACACAGTGTTGTGAATCTTCAATTGAGTTATTTTGCTATTTGAACGTGAATATTTGTGCGAACGTTAACCAAGTACATAAACCGATGTACGTTCTGTACCGCACAATGTCGCAGATATGATCCCATAAATAATATAATCTAATGGCTAATTTGTCCCTGAGTGAGACTTAACTTACGCAGCTATCAGTGCAAGTAAACATGCAGTCATCCATGTTGGTATAATTTAAGTATGATAATGGACCCGCAGAAACATATATCAGACACGTATTTGCATACATTGCGTGTACAGTGACGCTAAATGACAATGTAACCGAGGAAGCAACCCAGCATGCACCGGAGAATGACCACGCGGTCAAGAAGCTTAAATTGAATGAATCATTAATTAAATCAAAGAGGGTTTTAGATTACAAAAGCTGTTTAATATATAAGTTATAGTTCGCATCTAATTTTTTCCTGACCTTTCTTTTTTTGTAAAATTGAAAGGGTCAGTTTAACCCAAATTATTTTTAGTGATATGTTGGAATTGAAAATGTAACTTAACTTATTATCATGGGTGAGTTGTATTAAATCCCTACATCAAATTTTAAATTTCTGCATCAAATAGTTTCAAAGATAAATATCTGAAACCGAAAGATATACTTTTCTTCTGTTCTCGTGTGTGATAGTGTAATTCACTATTGTCAAATTTATTTTGTATGAGTACGTATTCAAAACAGGAAGTACTCATAATGAATGTTCTTGTGACAGCAGCCCCTCTCGATTACTCCACGAGCTTCTTATGTACAACACCCCTTACAGAAGCTTCTAGTGAAGTATGCATGATACATGGTAAAAAGTGTATGAGAGAATTTTAATTAGATGCTTTATTCAGGCTTCTATCTATTCTGCATTAAAAACACATGGATTTTGTACTTTGTACGTCTGCAGCACATCAGGACCAAAACTGCCCTCTGATTATATCTGTAAACATTTCACGACGTGATTTTTAGAGGGATGAAAGCTACGACGTCCAAGTACATGTCAATAATTTTTAAGTATAGTGCACAAGGAACTTTTGAAATCTTAAATGCTAGAATCCTGAATTTTTACGACGGTTGACAGTGCACTTTTAAAGCTTTTTGAAATTTAATATAAAGTAGTCAAACCTATCGAGAATGGAAACAAAGCTCGCTGTAGACGCGGTAATTTGGTAATAAAAGTTTAGGATCGCATTCGTGAAGGGAGAGCGCAGCTTTTGTCACAAAACCGCTTTCTTGTTTTCCGATGGAAACGGCCAAGCGGGACTCGTATATCGAAAGAGAGACGCGTACAATACCCGAAGTGGTTGGCATACGTTCTATAAAAATTCACAGACTAAATGGGTTAGCTGGAAGGAAGAAGCGAGACTGGTGAAAAGAAATGCAGGTAGGAGAGGTCAAAGTATCGGGTTGTTCGGAAAGTCATTTCGTTTTTTCCCGACAGAGGATTTAATTGTATTCTTTTGCACCCAACTTCACATTTATGCCGTATAATTTTTATATGCTTTGAGAGCTCATCTAGCAAGGCTTGTGTGTGAAAAATTCCAATTAATTCTACGCAGTAGTTTTTGGTTGGTGCCCTTTTAAATATGGAGAG
>NW_020442468.1:1938907-1943946 GCF_000699045.2 Agrilus planipennis
CAGATGTCGAACGCTGCCGAACGCGGAGGCCGATTGTGCCTCTTTGTCGCTCGTTCCGCGCTCTCGCTTGCACTTCAAGCCTTAAATGGAACGCCTCAGAGCGAGGTAACGCCGCATGAGTCATGTTTTTTCGTGCGTGCAGTCGGCTCTATCGAATTATAAGACGTTGTCACGTCAATAACAAGAAGAATATTTTATTAGTTATTTCACTTATTACGTCTATGCAATCCTTGAAATTTTAATTTAACTTGCAAGCATTTGTTTGGACCGGACTAGTCGCAGTTTAATGAATGAAAACTAGAAAATGTTTGATGCACGTCTTACATTATACAAGGAAGTTCTGGAGGTAGAGAGCAATATTCACATAGAGACGCATACCTTTCTTATGTAAATTTGGATTCTTTCCGACTTGGCAAGCACTATAAAATTCAGCATAAATAATATCTTGCAGTAACGGCCTTTCCGTTGAATACCTACGTAAAAAATGCTGACCATTTATTTGTCAGATAAACGAATTTTTTAATATATTTGGTAGGAACTTTGATGTAATTAATTAAAATAGTCTCCAAGGTGTGTTTTGCCGCATGGTACAAATCGACCTATTATTATAATTTAATAGAAAATAACAGGAAAATTCTTCCACTTACCATTGATTGCTCATTTGCCATTTATTTTTCATAGAATTGAAACTCATCGTGCAACGAACTATTCCGTTTGCTATTTTTAATTACATTAATTACCCTTTTTAGATCTATTCGCTCCGGCTTAAGTTCTTTCNATAAACGAATTTTTTAATATATTTGGTAGGAACTTTGATGTAATTAATTAAAATAGTCTCCAAGGTGTGTTTTGCCGCATGGTACAAATCGACCTATTATTATAATTTAATTAAAAACCTGTTTTTGGACTTTGTGAGGTGAAATATTTTACTATATGTTATTATGATCTCTTTCCATTCTATCTAATGACATGTTATTTAATTTTGATCGCCGTATTTATCAAATTTATCATGCAGTCCAAAAAAAATGAGGAATTTTTATTAGTCAAACGAGTTTTTTATCAAACAAAAAAGTTTAGTTTTTCATTTCGAGTGTATTTTAAGTGTATTTACTTATTTGTTTATGAAATTGTTAATTATTTTTTTTTTTAACGGGAGGTCTCTAATAACTGTTTCCTTACATTTGCATATTTAATCCTAAATTGTATGAAAAGTAGAAAATTTTAATCTCAAACTTTGTGAGGAATTTCGTCGGCAAAAGATTATGACGTATTTTGCATTAATAAAAAATACGAATAAAAATTTACAGTTATTGATTTAAGCGCGACGGCTTTTGCAATAAAACGCCCATAAAATGTTGGGTCATTTTTCGAAATCCGAGCCCGTGATCATCGTCTTGCTCGCTTTTGTCAACGTGGAGCTTATCATTAAATAAGCGAAACTTACTCGATATTCGTTCAATTTAAAAAGAGCTGTAAATGCAACGTGCGTCAAAATCTGAAAGCAAATAAAGTGCTAGCAGGCTCATAACATTTTTACGGCAGTTCCCAGTGTATATCACTAATGCAGCGGTGGAAAAGCAATCGCCGCGCCGCGCCGCGCCGCGCCGGCCGCCCCAGTTTGGATGGGTGTTATTTCACCGCACAGCCAGAGGGCAACACTATTTGAACGTTAGCGTTTTATGCCTTTCCACTTTATTTTTGTTCGGAAGTCGGACACTAAAAATTTACAACCGTTGTTTTCCTAATGTCAATAATACATTTTATACGGGACCGTTTCAAAATAAAATTGGAAATTAGGTTTGTTACCCAACAATAGTTTTATTATTTCTATTCCCATTTCCGTAACAGAGAATAAAGCGAATCGAACAGAAGACTATTCTAAATATAAAAAGCAATCATCATCATCATCAGTCCTAAGACTGCTTGGCCACGCACCTCCATTCTTTCCTATCCTGAGTATTCCTAAAACTAGAACAACTAACATCTTTAACTATTTGCGAACAGTAATCTAATATAGATCCCTCCTAACTTCCGTTTCTGCGTCTAGTATATCTCTAACTAGACCTTCATGCCTGAGAAGGTGTCCTACCAACCTATCTCGCCTAATTTTTATTGACTTCCATAGAGTCCCCGATTCTCCTCTTCTTTCTAATACCTCGTCATTTCTAACCTTCTCTATCTACGGTATCCTCATCATTCGCTGGTAACACCACATTTCGAACGCTTCTAACTCATTCTAGCGCGCCCACTATCCATGTTTTGGATCCATACAGCGTCGAGCTCCAAACATGCACCTGGATTTCCAAAGTAAACGTTCGACAGCATAGAAGTGACCTCTTGTTATAGAAAGCGACTCGACCTTCCGCTATCATCTGCTTTATATCCCTACTACTTCTCCTGTCCTGACTTATCTGACTTCCTAGATACCCAAAATCAGCAACTTCTTCTAATTTTTCGCCTCCTATCTTTATATTCGTTGTTTCCCTACTTTTTCGTCTCTTGCATGCTATTTTTATTTATTTTCATACAATACTCATTTGTCAATATGGCTTCCATTTTATTTGAAGCTACAACCCGATGAGTGGTTAGAAACCTATCTAATATTCTTCCTCTCAAAAACTCGAACAACCAGCTTATATTTGTTTGCTGTTATTCCAAACTCTTCTTCCTGCAGCCCTTTTACCAGTTCATCTGGGGTGCCAGGAGATTCTGTTCTGAGTTGTCACTAATGATAGTTTCTGTGTCTTTAAATCCCTCTCGCTAATTGACCATCACGTGGCTAGTGGTCTGCCTCTTCCTCTTGGTTGTCTATTAATGTTAAGTACTGTCTTCACAGAGAAGTTGTACTCAAGGCTCACTACATGACCCTACAATCTAAGTCTACATTACTTTAGCTTCCCCTCTACCAGACCTACTTTAAAGAGTCCGTTCACATATTCGTTTCGTATCCTGTTCAGGCGCGTAACGCTGCCTGCCCATGGCAACCCATCTCGTCTATTTCGTATTGATTACCATTTCCATAACGTCGTCTGTTCTCTTGCGCCTTCTAATATATCTTCATTTCTAACCTTTTCTGTATCCATTGTATTTCTAACATTCTTTTATAGCAGCACATCTCAAATGTTTCTAACACTTTCTTTTCTGCGGCGCCCATCCCCCACGTTTCATATCAACGCAGAGCCATGCTACAAACGTACGCCTTCAATAATAGTTTTTTAATTTTCAAATTAACTGATCTCGAGCCCAAAGTAATGTCTTTTTGTTAAAAGCGACCTGACTTGAGCTATTCTGTATTGTTTTATATCCTGGGTTACCAAACTCCCTAAATACCTTCTAGATTATTGTCTCCTATAGCTGTTTTAGTTACAACCTCACTTTTACATCCCTTACCTGCTATTGTCTTTGTTTTGTTTTTATTAATTTTCAAACCATTTTTTTCTGGAAATACCGCTTCCACTTTGTTTAAACCTAACTAACTCTCCCTTGCTAGATGCTAATCATCTACCCTTGTATGTCTAACAATGAAACTATCCTATCATTAATGATATTAATCGCATCTTCAATATACAAATTTAAAAGGCTGGAGTCCTTTCTTAGGTTTTTACAACAAACCTACAAACCATTAGAAATAAGAGTGTGCACTTTGAGGACAGAGGACCACAAATAAACGGCAAATAAGCCTTAAGTAACCCCGTGTAATCTAATATTTGTCTCTAGTTAAAACCATTAAATAAGGATTACGTCGTATAAGAGATAGGCATATACATATAAGCATACAATACTTTCAATTCTAACGTGAGTTATGCCATTTAATTGATTATTGTAATATTGTCAGACATTCTCTGCCTGCACTTTTATTTTTTAGAATTTATTGGCATTCAATGTGCCGTTATATTTGTACAAAGGTACAATATATCATCTCCCGTGCACAGCAACTACCCACATATCTGTACGGATATGACAATAGGACATTATTTTCTCAATCAACACGCTCTATAGAGGTGGGTTGGCTGGTATGTATACTCTCGAGATTCAATCAATGAAAGTTGAATTTGCAGTTCAACGACTTTCTCATTGTTTTTTGTAGCTTCATCATCATCATCGTCATTAGGTCGTCAGTCCTAAAACTGGTTGGACACGCACCCCCACTCTTTCCTATCCTGAGCTAATCTTCAGATTTTCCTAAAACTAGAACATCCAACATCCTTAATTTTTGGTGAACAGTAACCTAATCTAGGTCTATGTTCACCCCTCCTAACTCCCGTTTCTGCCTCTAATATGTTTCTGACTAGACCCTCATGCCTGAGAAGGTGCCCTACTAACCTATCCAGCCTATTTCTTATTGACTTCCATAGAGTCCTCTGTTCTCCTATTCTTTCTAATACCTCTTCGTTCCTAACTTTCTCATCAATCGCATGTAGCACCACATTTCGAACGCTTCTAACTTTTTCTATTCCGCCGCGCCCACCGTCCATTGTTTCGCACCCATACAGCGTCGCGCTCAGAACATACACCTTTAACAATCTTTTTCGAATTTCTAAATTAACCGTTCGCGAGCATATAAATGACTTCTTTTTATTGAAGGCGACTCGATCCTGTGCTATCCTTTGCTTTATATCCCTACTACTCGTTCCGTCCTGACTTATTTGACTTCCTAAATACCTAAAAACATCCACTTCTTCTAATCTTTTGTCTTTACATTCGCTCTTCCCCTACTTTTTCTTCCCTCGCATATCAGTATTTTTGTTTTTTTTTATTTATCTCCATGTAACACTAGTTTGTTAATACCGCTTGCATTTTATTTAAAGCTATCTGTAAATCCTTCTCTTTTGCTCACTCTATATACGAGGGTGGATTGATAAGTTTCCGGCCTGACCAAGAAAAACAAGGTTTTTAAAAATTTTTTTTTTTTATTTCTCAACATAATCTCCTCCAAGGCTGATACATTTCTCATAGCGGTGTTCCAGTCTATTAATGCCATCTCTATAGACTGATTCGTCAAGCTCCTCAAAATAACCATTTACAGCTTCGATTACTTC
>NW_020442468.1:1948507-2013498 GCF_000699045.2 Agrilus planipennis
ATGCGGCGTTACCTCGCTCTGAGGCGTTCCATTTAAGGCTTGAAGTGCAAGCGAGAGCGCGGAACGAGCGACAAAGAGGCACAATCGGCCTCCGCGTTCGGCAGCGTTCGACATCTGTCTCTCTCCTACTTGAGTGAGCGATGCGTCCGCGTGGACAGCTGCTATACAATAATACATTTCCATTTACCTCCTTCTCTATATCCATACAAAATATCTATCAAACAAATAAAATTAAAATTTTCTTTTGAAAAATTAAACCATTCCATCAGTATTTTCTTATGACGTTGTCACGTTCAACTATCGTCAGTAAACCACTTTACAGACAACCGATTTTTTTCGTAAAGATAAAGTTACTTACGCAGGTCCTATACTACTGCTAAGTTTTGATGTTTAAAAGGAAGATAACCACCTTACAGAAGGATATATAGAAAACACAAGGACAACTTCCACCCTATAATTTGTTTCCTTCAACAGTAATTAGTTTCCGGCCTTAATTCATCATAACACCTTTCCTACCTCCTTTCCGGCTACAAGCTTCGAATTCAGAATTCCTCCGGCCGGCATAAGTTATGGGCGAACCTTAAATCTCACGACAACTGATAGTTAAGAATGATTAGGGTTGGGATGAAGAACTGCCCTAATAACTGCTGACCAGGAAGCGATCCCGACTAATGATACATGATCCTATCATAATGGGAATGAGTGATCGTGGTAGATGTTGTTGTGGTTATTAGTATTATTGCTGCCGTTGCCTGACGGTCACGTCTTGGATATATATCGGCTACTGTTGTTGAGAGCTTCAGGCTTGCCTATGGACATTGCAATATTAAGTCGACAATTATTTATCGCTGCTAGTTTGTTGTTCGTAGACACGGCTACTGAGTTATCTTCCACTTGGAAATACTGCCATGTACATACATAAGTGAAGAGTTTCCCGTTTCAAATGTAATTCGACGATTAATTATTACCTGAAATGCGTTTTAAGGCACTTAAACCAAACCCTTAAAGAACCGTTCAGGAATGGACGAACATTTAGAGGAAAAGAACAAACAGAATAGCTATTCTGTTTGTTCTACAACGACCGCCAAACTTTTTACAATCTATATATTTAGAGGAAATACAATCGAAAATATGAAGCATTCAATTTTAGATGAGTTCGGATCTTTTGGATGTCAAGCTGGGCTGGGTTGGAGTCGATGTTCTATGCAGTATTACATCCACGTGGGTCATCACTATGTCCACATGACATTTGACCCATCTCTGTTTCTTCCCAGACTGTTTCCGTGATACATTCATCTTCCAGTTCGTTCGCTTAACCTGTCTATAATTCATTCTATGAGCAATAAGGACAGTGCATGTTTATAATGAGTACCTTCTTACATTTACTCGCAATTAACTTCGGAATATCGTACTTAAATGTTAATTTTTGCAATAGTACCAAAGATGTTTCTTACACGAATGATTTATTCCTAATTTCTGCTTTTTAATTAAGAGGGATAATTATCGTAATTATTGAACCAATAAATAACGAAATAAGCCATAGTAGATTATAGCTTTGAATGCTCATTATAATTTAGAAAGGGCTGGTGAATTTGCGAAGATAATTTGATAGCGTGAATGACGTACGAAAGAAAATTAAGCAGTGATTTGATTTTATGATTAATTGTAACTTCTGATGGTTGGTGTGGGATGAAATAGCTGTTAATTTTCATTCGCTGCGTCAAATATTATCGCACCTAATATGGTTGCTAAATTCCTTCTGTCTCTTAATATCCCTTCAGTCCTCTTCGCACGCGGCTCAAAATGAAATTGTTTTAATTTCTAACCATTCCACTAAGATGCCTTTTATATTAATTGAATTTTACCTCACAGTGTGCGAAAGGGTGGAAGGTGTTTAAAATGTTAACCTTAGTAAAATCCCCTGTTTTATCTGCAAAATACAATAATAAATTAACCATAAATTTACATTATCCTGAGGGAGGACGAGCTTGCTCTTGCTATATTTGTAATGGGATAGAAATTCATTATTATAATGCTGTATGCATTCAAATTGTAATTATTTGTTAAATAATTACTTGTACAGTATTAGTTATACATACATTTATCTAATCTATTCTAATCTATACATCGAAGACGCGATCAACATCATTAAAGACAGTACTAGCCCCTAGCAAGGAGGAGTTAAAGCTTTAAATAAAATGGATACGGTACTGACAAAACAAAGCCGTATGAAAATAAATAAAAGTAAAACAAAAACACTGGTATGTAAGGAAAGAAGAAGTAGGGAAAGAGCGAAAATAAAGATAGGAGACGAAAAATTAGAAGAAGTGGCTGATTTTAGGTATCTAGGAAGTCAGATATGTCAGGACGGAAGGAGTAGTAGTGATATCAAGCAAAGGACAGCGCAGGGTCGAGTCGCCTTCAATAAAAAGAAGTCACTTTGATGCTCGGTTGATTTAGAAATTCGAAGATTGTAAAAGATGTATGTTTGGAACGCGGCGCTGTATGGGTGCGAAACATGGACGGTGGGCGCGGTGGAAAATAAAAGGTTAGAAGCGTTCGAAATGTGGTGTTACAGGCGAATGATGAGGATACCGTGGATAGAGATGGTTAGAAATGAAGAGGTATTAGAAAGAATAGGAGAACATAGAACTGTATGGAAGTCAAAAAGAAATAGGAGAGATAGATTGGTAGGTCACCTTCTCAGACATGAAGGTCTAGTCAGAGATATATTAGAGGAAGGAGGGGTAGACCTAGATTAGATTACTGTTCGCAAATAGTTAAGGATGTGCATTGTTCTAGTTTCAGGGAAATGCGAAGATTAGCTCATGATAGGAAGGAGTAGAGGTTGACGATGATGACATATATCTAAATCATCATTTTTCAAATTCTGGTAAGACTTCGTTTCCTATTAAATTTTGGTTAGGTATCGATGAAACTGACACCTTTAACTTTATCGTTAAACGTCAATTTCAAATGGCGCCATTCAAAAACGTTTTGCAGTTATAGGCTTGGAGTTAATTTTACAGCTACAAATATTAAATGAGAATCTCGTTGTAAAATTTTCTTATGTTCTCGTTAAACAATTATCATCGAATACGGAAAAGTTGCTTCTTTTATAGATGCCTTAAAGACGTTAAGTGTTAGTCATTTTCTAAGGAGTCGTCATAAATTTAAAAGACAGAGACCATTTGCCTACCAATAACAGCTAAATGGCCAATAAACGGCTCAGCGTGTACCACTGCATGTTACCACTGATCGGACAATGACCTCTGCATTCAAAGATCTGTTAATTTTACACATTTATGCAGATAACTATAGAAATTGATAACAAAAACGCCTTTAACACAAATTTTATAATTGTCCAGTAAATCTCGATAAGACAATATTGGTTACAGAGAATGCTTATGCATAGGTACTAAATTTATGAATTAATGTTTCAGGTGACATGCAACGTGCTGAAATTGTCTATATGACGTCACAAATCAAAATCAGTCTGTCTATGAGTTGAGTAGTTCAAATGCACCAAAATATGTATGTTTTATTAGTGCATCAACAATTCATAGAAGCAAACTGGCTCATAACCTTCTCATTGAAACTATTTTTCAAAATATATAATTTTTCAATTGAAAGCATCATGAAACCACCAAAGATACGACATTGAAAATACCTGGTGCAGTTTAGAAACATTACATGTTCTTTGACTCACAGACACCATTGCCAGTTGTATTATTGTATCTAAAGTTTAAGTACGACCTAGGGCCTATGTAGATGTAGTTCGCATTTAAATTTTGACATGTGCACAAAGTCGTAGCCTTTACCGTAGCAATTTCTTATCCATTACGAAACGCCTAAATGGACCGTCAATTACCACGCTTGCCAGCATACGATCGAACAAAATAAAATGTCCTGCGACGTGGACGCAAAAGAGTCGCGAATGTTTCTGAATTCAATTACGAAACGACGGAGGTGGTCATGATCGTAATTTGCTGTCCGCACTTACGATTAGTGGCCTTAACAAGACCGAAACAAATTACATGTATAACGGTCTTTTCGGCAGACTTTTTTCCCATGCATCCAACGACGTAAGTATATCCTGTTGGTGATAGAACGCGTATAATGACTGCCAATCTCCGACACTATGGTTTAATGTTTTTATGTTACAGCCTTTTTAAATTATTAACCGACTATTAAAATTTAAGAAGGTATTATGTACAATTTCTGAAATTACGTGAACATTACTTAATATTATCATTGCCCAATTACATGTTCTATTTATTTCAGTTATCGTATTTCATAAACGACTCGTAACTGTAAATACGTGGCCATATTGTTTCATAAACTTCACCGTGATTATAAAGATGAAATCTGTGTAAACATTTCTGCTCATATCATAACCGTGAGAGCGCGTTCGTTCTAGCCGTTTCTTCTCCGACGATTCAACCATTAAATCGCGGAACGTTCATCTAAATTTTGCCGGAACTTACGGAGTCAGCGTAAGAAATAACATTCGATCGTTAAGATCGTTGAAGGCAGATAGCGAGACGTAATTTTCGTCAGGATCAAGGATAATGCTGCTCTAATATCTTTGGCATCGCGCGGCGGAATTAGAATTGTTCGCTATGGTAAATACGATGTAAATATTCATGGGAAAAGGAACTCCATTTGGTCTTACTCCTTTCACTCACTTGTAGGATAAAAAGGGTTTTAATTGAATGAGAATCTCAGGATTGAATAGTAAAGTTTAAGTTGAACATTTAATTATCTTACAGAACATACAAATTATTGGTTTGATGCTATAATTCGGGTTTCCATGAAATTCATGGTTTTGGTTCCACAATGTCAAAATGTTTGACATTCTCACATTCCTCCAGATACGAAAAAAGGAAAAATGATAACTGTCATGTCTGTTACAATAAATTATTTATGTCCATTTATTCAGTTATTAATTGATGTGATCCAATAGGTGTAACAATACTTCGCTTTTTCCTTCCTATCATCATCGGATACGTGTCTAGACATAAAAGACATGTTATTATTAAATGTTATACTTATTTGATTTCCATTAATGTGTGGTTCCAGTAGCTGGGAATGTATAATGGCTGCAATCGACAAATAATGGCGGCAGCCGAGATTGGAACGCCATCCCAGGTCCAATCATTCGCCATTCTAGGTGCAACCAATAGAAATGATGGACTGTGATAGATGGCAAGTGTCCTAGTATCATAAAATCTCTGTTGTGTACCACAGGAGTAAATGGGTCCTGTACGTTTATCTATTATGACCTGGATTCAAAATGACCGATGATAATACTCATACATAAGTGCTTTACCGAGATCAGCGTCACCACTTCTGGTACCGCGCTTGGGTCTAGCCTCAAGCTTGATAAGCCACCTCTTGAATTAGATTACTGTTCAAAAATAGTTAAGGATGAGAGATATCCTAGTTCTAGGGAAATGCGAACATTAATTCAGGATAGGAAAGAGTGGAGGTGCGTGTCCAACCAGTCTTAGGACTGACGATCTTATGATGATGATGATGATAATGATGAACCTCAAGGCGGCGAGTGTGATAGCTTGTGGTGATGTAATAGCAATTTAATTTGTGTTAAAACGTTACCTAAGGGCCTACTAACATTTATTACTCATCAAACGGTCATTATATTGACTGTGAATGTGCTTAATAATCACTAACTAAGAGTGTCTTATCATTGTGTTATCGTTTCGTTCGGAAGATCTCTATAAATGGACCAGGCTATACATAGACAATAAATTTCTTTCAAACCTACGTCATTTATATTCAGGAAACGCGTTTAAAGAAGAAGGAGACGAAGAATTGGAAACGTAGAAAGAAGATTTCAATCGTTTTATCTTCACGGATCGGAGATCGCAACAATTTATCTTTGAGCGATGCACGCGAGAGAGTGCAAGGAAGCGTTGCTCTTATTGTATCAAAGGTAGTGCACCGTAAACATAATAGTTTAACGGTTAGCAATAAGGCGAAAAGTTCATAATTGATATGATCTATTGTGCGAAGATGTTTATCCCGCGACTCACAAAGATCATCGCTATGTACCGCTCGGGTCGCGGACGGCCGCAGATTAGATCGATTATTTACCATTGTAAGCTTCTTGGACGCAGTACGCGATCGGTTACTCTCTCTCGATACGAACGTGTTGCCGAGTTGGTGCAATTAAGGAACGCCATAACAGGAAAATTTAGTGGACCAACTGCCAATGTATAATATCATGCTGCAGTAAATAACGAAATTGATTGCCACCAGTATAATAGATGATATAGCACATCATACGTATTTTACTTCAGGTTATCCTTATATAGGGCACAAGTACGTGTCTATGCAATTCTACCAGAAAGTGAGGTTAGGAAATAAATATGTTACAATTTTATTTCATTTCGTTCCCAAAACTTCCCCATTTCACCTCAGTTTTAAGTAGCAGTCTCTAGAGATTTTTTTACACTGGTTTCAAAATTTGCATTATACAATATTAGAAGTTGCACACGTTGCAATTTTTTGCAATTTTTTGCAATATGTAAGGACTTCCAGAGCGAATGCAGTAAATCCACTATTCCGTCGATTTAATTGTAAGATTCGAGTTACATCAATTTTCGACTGCTGTCTTGCTGATAACTGTGATGAGGTACGAAGGGATCGAGAAAGAAGATTAAACTTGGATTCGGACGTGTCTCCTTAATGCTCTTAACTGCCGACAATAATTACTCCTGCTACTGAATGAGTTCCTAAACTCAGTTGGAAATTTTGCACTGATATTGTTTTGGAGCCGGACGGCGCGCTTACCAAAAGATAATGCCGATAAATACCTTCTTCATTCATCTCTTCAGTGGAGAAATAAAAGATAAGAATTGTATACGAATGATGCATTTTCATGGAAAGAAGAATCTGATCCGCATATGTGGACTTTGACTGTATGGAGTAAAAATGGGTTGTATACAACAACGTCAAACGCAAGAGGTCATGGAGCAAAAAAGATGAACCGGCTCAAACCATTTCCAAAGCCGATATTCACCAAAAAAAGGGAATGCGGCCGGTTGGGGGGAATTTAAAAGAAACCGTTTTTTTGAGCTTTTACCGGATAACACAACGATTAATTCGGAAGTCTACTGTCATCAGCTGGACAAACTGAATGATGCACTTCAACAGAAAAGGTCAGAACTAATCAACAGGAAAGGTGTAGTGTTTCACCAAGACAACGCGAGACCTCACACAAGTTTGGTCACTCGCCAAAAGCTTTTACTGCTTGAATGGGATACAAAGCTACACCCACCATATTCTCCAGACCTGGCACCATCGGATTATTATTTGTTCCGGTCACTCTAAAATTTTTTAGACGGTAAACCTTCACCTCAAATGAGGAGGTCAAAAACCTCCTCGATCAGTTTTTTGCCAGCAAAGACCAAAAATTTTATGAGCGTGGAATTATGCTACTACCAGAAAGATGACAAAAGGTGTTGGACCAGAATGGTCAATATATAATTTAATAAAGTATTTGTTTATTATACGAAAACTGTCTTTCATTTCCACAAAAGAAAACGAAATGACTTTCCGAACAACCCTATATAAAGAGATTAATAGAAAATATTTTCAAAATATGCTAGTTAATGTATGCCCCTATGACTAGTGTAGAAACTCGCAAAGGTGATGGGTTGCAATTTCAATAAAGTTCACACGTCACTTTAATGTGATATTTCCGTATTGTTGCCGAAGAGGAATCCAGACTCCGTGCAATTGCTGGAGACAGCTACACAATTGCAAAGTGCATGCTTACATGTACCTATTGGAATGAAAAGAACACGTGTTGGGTGGCTCGTTACAATGGTGAATGACGTGAATTGACGCGTGTGTAGATATTGTTGCATCGTGGTGCGTGTGTACGTAACACAGTCGGCATTGGGCATTCAAAAGGATACGGCTTTGTTTATATATTTTCTACGAAAAATGCAGACGTAGACGACTGACGACTACAAAGGTGCAGTACAAGTAATTGACAGTAATGAATACGGTATAGCACGAAAGCTTATTAGAAGTGTTGCAGCAAAAGTTCGCATGTCACTCTTAAAGAGAAGGAAGCTTAAGTACTCATAGAAGGACGCTCATGAGGATGCATCCCAGTTTTGGAAACGATGGCTGTTGCTGCGACCTCGGTTATTCTTCTGGGATCTGCTACGATTCGGCATGCTATTTTTCGTGATGGCAATGATGACTTCTAACTGCATCCTTTCAATTATTTGTGTTGAGGAAGATTGCAGCGGCTCTATTTCGGTCAGCGATTTCCGCAAGCTTTTCGCCATCTGTTTGATCCAGGGCAGCTATCTTCTAACTTCCTGGGTCCGAATAGGCAATGTAGATCAGCTTGCAGTTTATTAATGGCAAGCTTTTTCATATGCCGCCAAAACTGACCCGTTGTTGGTTGCTTTGACTGTATCTAATGACCGTTTAATGACCACCGCCTTGATGGTCTCATACTTATGTTCCACTGGTGGATGCATAATAATATCCTCGACTGCATCCAAGTATGGCTGGCTGACAATGTGCATATAATTAGTTTCATCTTTGGTTATTCGATTTAGCGAAAGTAAACGCTCCACTTGAGTGAACCATAAAGCTATCTTTCTAGGCCAAAAATCGGGTAACTTCAACCACTGCTGACGCGTGACTGTTTGACGCAGACGTGGCACTGTTTTCACGGTTGGTATTCATTATTACACGACTTTTGTTCTTTTTTAAAACACTACGTTTCCTGAACAAAGCTGATCACGTCGGAGTAGCCATTTGGGAAACTCGGGAGTCGTGGATGAAACTAAAGTGCAATTGTATTATTTTAATGTCCCTTTTTATTTTATTTTGTGAAGTGCAATGCAGAGAACCTTTCGAAGCGTTATACTCCGGCCGACTAGACAGTCTTCAGTTCTTCTTACACCAGGGTCAACTTTTATAAAGCTACCCCTGGTGGGTAGTTGTTGAAAAGGTATTTTTATTGAGAGAAACAAAGTTGAAAATAAATAGGTGTGAAATTTTTAATTTATTTTGTTGCGGTAAAGACGAAATAGTCGCGTACATTTCCGAGGTGAGCTTTAATTATTATTAATGTGCAACCACGGTAACTAGATTCTCGGGGCATATTGTGGTTTAATAACCACCATTGCGACTTTTTCACGACGGACGCAGGACACGACGGTGATCTTGCGCCAATGATTACCAGCAGTAACAGTTAACGAAGGTATTGAATGTCCGGCTGTTAAAAGGAGACAGAGAGAAAGGCGGCAGGTAACAAATGGTACCGGTCAAGTATGCGGAACATCTTAGCGCAATTCTGAGCAGAGCATAAATGGCCATTCTTAAATTTATGACGTAAATTATAGCAAACAAGATTGAAAAATACTCGCGCGATGAACGAACGCCGTGCCGTCTTCTTCTACCTTCTACCGTAGACCAGAAATACACGCCTAAGTTTGGAATGAGTGACCACGTACGAGGTAATTTAATACCTGTGATTTGTGGCTAATCACAAGATTTTACGAAAATTATAAGATACTGAACTGAAAGTCTAAAGCATAATTCAAATATCTTTCACCTGGTGTTAAAAATATATCCCCAAGTTCTCTGTTTTGCTCAATAAATATGTTCTCGTACCAGGTGTACCTACTAGAACACCTTTTGAGTCATAAAGGGCTAATTAGAAACTTAATTTTAATAAAAAAATTAGGTGAGGGTCAAAGTAAACCTAAATTAGATGAATGTTCACAAACAGTTAGAGATATGGGATGTTCTACTCTTCAGGAAGTGGGAAGAGTGGCTCAGGATAGGAACCCCACTAGAATTTATAAGGGGCATGCCCCATGTGGCGTGCGGGCCTCATACAGGGTTTTTCCGGAAAGTAATAGGACTGATTTCCTTCCGCCGCGACTTTACTTTGGAGCGTGCGCGCACCAACTGGATACGGTAGAGGGCATTCCTAGCTAACGAACGAGCGGCTGGTATGTTGTCTCCGAGAACCTGGAGAGTCAGAACAGGCTTTTTCGCGTGACGTGTTTCTGTGAGTGGTGCAAGCCGAAAATGCAGCGTTCGTTAGAGCAGAGGTACCCGATTAAATTCTGTGTGAAACTCGTAAATCTGCGACAGAGATGTTTGATATGATCAAGCAGGCCTACCCAGATGTTGCCTAAGCAAGAAGTGGTGTGTTTCGGTGGCACCAGGCCTCTTCAGAGGGCCGGGAAGAGGTCGCCGATGAAGACCGTGCTGGAAGACCTTCGACTTCGACAAACACCGACAATGTGACTCGTGTGCGCGAAGTTTTGAACTCAGACCGTCGACTAAGTATTCGTTTAATTGCCCAGATATTAAATTTACCGAAATCTGTGGTTCATGACATTGTGACGGAGCATTTGAACATACGCAAGGTGTGCTCGAAGATGGCCCTAAAGGTGCTCACTGACGACCAGAAATTGCGGCGAGTGGAAGTGTGCCAAGAAAATTTAAACATGTGTGAAAGTGACCCCCAATTTTTGAATAACGTAATTACAGGAGACGAGTCATGGATGTTTGAGTATGATCCCGAGACAAAAGGGAAGAATGAGCAAATCCAAAGTGAAAACGATGCTCATTATCTTTTTTGACATGAAAGGCATCGTCCACCATGAATTTTGTTCCTCTTGGAGAAACCGTCAACGCCAAGTTTTACGTGGAAGTGCTCAAAATACTCAAACGAAGGGTCAATCGGGTCCGACAAGGCATCGCAGCCGACTGGAAGTTGCACCATGACAACGCCCCGGCTCACACCGCCTTTCTTGTGGACAGCTACCTGACCAAGGCCGGCATCCCAACGCATCCGAGGCCGCCCTACAGCCCAGATGTGCCCCTCCCGGACTTTTTTGTTTGCTCGCGTAAAACGGCAGATGAAAGGCAAGCATTTTGAGACGACAGAGGGTTCCAAGCAGCATGCACCGCGGCTCTTAAGGCTATTCCGGAGAATGCCTTCTGTGACGCCTTCAATGCTTGGAAATCGCGCTAGCACCGCTGCATCGACGCAGAAGGAGCCTATTTTGAAAGTTTTTAAAGAATTGTAACGATTGGTTCAATAAATTTTTTTAATCTACTCGAGTCCTATTACTTTCTGGATAAACCCTGTGTAGCTAATGAGGGTCATGCCGATATAGGGATTTCCCCGTAGATTCCTCATGAGTTTTTCCTGCGGGGGATGCATGCGGCATTCCTAATGATGCGCAAATGCGGCAAGGCGTTATATGCTCCTTCCTTGCCCTAGGGGGTAACCTCATGGGGCCCACAAGGGGTAGTAAGCTACCCACTTATGGACCCTACCAACACCCCCCCAAAATTCTAGTCGGGAAGGTATGGAGGTGCGTGTCCAATCAATCTTGTCGACTGATGATATTCTGTGATTATATTATATCTATTAGAATTAAAAGATGAAGCAAGCATTATAATTTACTGAATCTCAACTGGATAATTACAATAATTGTTTCAATCTCTGCTACTGTAACTTCAAGAATCTTGTGTCATACAAATAAGTACGTCGTGGGATCAATTTTATTATGTCAAGAAATTTGGGAAATAGCGGTTGCTGCAATTAATCTGGTTAAAATCAATCAGAACGCAATTGCATCTGATACTGTTAGTCGCAGAAGGCGCTGGTAAATTGACATGGATGTTTGGGAAGTTATTATCAGTTGAAACAGAATTATTACTAAACGTTTGCACGGATCGTTATTGCTGTATTAATATGTTTGTGTGGACCAGTTGAACCTGTTTACGTCACTCACGTTGGATAGATGAAATCAGTTGGTCATTTGTAATAGCACAATAGTCTACACAAAGGGCTATTAGATGTGTAATAGCCGCAAAATTGTAAATTGCATCCGTAGATAACGAAGATTTAGTTTCCCGTCACCATTTGATAAGAGGGTGTGTAAATAGGAATGCCTTTATATTTTCTCATGAAAACTAATAATAGGTATACTACAGTTGGACAGAGAGAGCACGCAAAAGAGGTAATGGTAAAATCTTGGGGTAGTTTAAATGCACCAAATTATTAAAACTCAGACGATAAGTAGCTGAGTCGAATTATCGATGGGCTTGGAACAATATCCATATATCTAATGAAGCAAAGAAAGGTAGGGAGATCATCCTCACTGAAAATGTTTACTTCTGTAGGTTTTTTCTTGTGTAGGGGTTGTTTAATAAAAGGCTTCAGGTAGTTGAATACATATATAATAAAGATAATAATGAAGATATAGAGCAAACAGCAAAACGAGTAACAAACAGGAACTAAATACATACAACATATACACAATATTTAATGTATCGCACACGTCTTCACAAAAATGCTCAAAATCTAAATGAAATATACCGCTGCGTCTTAATCAAACCTCTTAGTCTCTTGCTCGTCTCTCACTGCCGCGGTGGACACTTACTTACCCCCAACATGCGTAGGTAAAAATATAATATTGATTTACCACCACCTGGCCAACTAAAATACTATAATATACCAAGCCATATCCTACACTTCTATGAAGTAGTTCATTTGCATCAATTTCTATCAACTGACAGCTGCGTAAGTGATGTCATAATGATCTCTACCTATTCTAATAGATTTTACGCAATTTTAATATAGAAATAGAACGTCAGAGAAACGTTAAAAGAGTCCTGGTAAAACCTAAATAGGTCAAGGACTGAATTTTTTGCGAATAGCTCTTCTGAGTGGACTTTTACGTTGGTAAAATTATCAGGGCGTTCCTAACTAACATCACTGTGTCGTCGTATCCACTAATTAAACATTTTTGCCGTGCTCAGCGAGAAGGAATATACAGAGAGACAGCAGACAGACGCGCGCTTTGAAAAACGCTCTGTTAGTTTGCTTCTGTATGCGTGTAATAAACGTAAAAAACTACGTTACATATGTGCACTTTAATTGCGCATGTAATTGAAGTTAATCGTCGACCATTTGGTACGTAGCAAATAAAACGATCTATGTGTTCATTTTTGCTTACGATTGGTTGGTAGGTAATACGTACACATGTACACGCGTGTCCTCGTTCGTTTCCCTCGTGTGGGCGCATGCATGTGTGTGTGCAATTTTTACGTACAGAATCAAAATTACTGCAACTGACAAATGGCCTTCAATTACGGGTTCCAAACAAATTTTGAACAGTAAAACCAATTTATCACATAGATAACGTTCCAATTCAGTGCAACATTAGTCGCACTTTCCCAAAAAGAATCGTCAGATAACACGTTGTGGTTGACGCATTTGCATTTCAAATGCATTAGTTATTGTAAATAGTTACAGTAATTGTGGTTTTTTATGGAAAACAGTTAAATGTATACGATGTGACACCTCCATTCGAAAATAAAAAACATCTGAATTGTTGGCTATGGTGCAAGTGTGATGTATCTACATGTCGCATTGTTCTGATTCGATACACATGTACAAAAACAAGCTATTTTAGTATGAAAACTTAAAAAATACTACAAATGGCGCGGTAAACGCCATCTGTAGTACGATGCTACATTTTATGGATATCTACTTGCTGAAACGAATCCCGGCGTAGCTAACCTCAACGTGATAGGCTTGTTACCATAATCGAATAAAATAATTCGAAGTGGTCTGTATTCTGTCGANGTCACGTCAAAAAATATATAAATATATATTGCACCCGAGCGAAGCTGGGGCGGGTCGCTAGTATTATATAAAACAAATAAAAAGAACGAACTTTGGAACTTTTTGGAAATTTAGCTTCAACTATAGGAATTAATGTTATAAACTGTTTTCTTAACTAACAGAACTTCTTATGATCATAAATTAGATGAATAAGTAATAAGTTTACAGGAATCGACTAATATTGGCCACATCAATGTCCTATTTTGTAATAATTGGTATTTGTTCTACGTGCTTTGTATGTAACATTATTTTTTCCTTTTCAGGTAAGTACCCAATCTAAGGGGCCAATTTGTTCAATCTGTCTATTTCAGCAGCGGAATAAGGAGGGGGTAAGTGTGCTAAATGTAAGGGAGAAACATCTCCGTGATGCATTATAAAGAATCCTTTTCGGTACGACGTATTTTACCACAACAGAGACAATATAGCTGCAACCGCAGTTCCTTTCATCTAAACGTAATTGAAATTAGTTTTCGCCGTCGAAATAGGCTTTGCAATTAACTCGTTCCTTTGAGTGGTGGTTATTAGCATCAGGTACTGGGAGGGTGTGGCGTATGTTATAAGAGCCATCTACACACACGCATTACATACTAATTTTGTTCGCGTCGCACCAGTCGTTTAATAAATAATTAAACTATTGTAAAAGGCGACAGTGATATTAAGGCTGTAGTGTTAGAATTCGCTGTTAATCTGAGAGTAAAGCTCAGCTATACCTAAGGAACAGAAGATGTAAGAAACGTCGTTTGATGTTAATCAAAACTTAAGGAGGTAAAACCTCAAAGCGAAATACCCAAAGATACTGGTAAATACTGGATTGTTGTTAAACTAGATAGGAAGCATGTGGAATGAATAGGAAATTAAAACGCATATTTTCCTTTGTAGCCTGTCAGAAAATTAAAAATTACTTTGCGCATGAGGTGAGTAGTTCAAATGCACCAGAATATTAAAGTGACATCGTGAACTGACAAAGGTATTGCTCGTAGACCATACGCGTTCGACCATTCATCATTGTGTCATTGAATTGGAAACAAGATATACAGAAACGGGTAAAAGTAGAATTGTAAATTTATTGTTGTATTATTATGATAAATTCGGTGCACACTGTCCATTAGGATTCATTGTATTGTTCAAAAAACATTTGAACTATTTTCATTCATTACGTTACTCTATTATTTCCATTAGGTTTTGTCTTGATTGTCTAACTAATTTTTCAACTTCTTCTAAAGTAATAACTACCAGACTTTAAAAATGTAACATCTAGATAGTTTAATATGCCCATAAAATTTTTATTTTAGCAGTAGATTAAATGTATATTTGAAGTAAAGTTTGAGAGTGTTCTCTGTTCAAAGTTCGGGTATATTAATCGAGTTCTTGACAGAGTTACATTGTAAACACTAAGGTCTTTTCGCAGTCGGTGGCTAATTAATGGCTTTAGGCCCTATGTAGCAGCTGATGGTAATAATCGCAAAAACAATGTCGGTTAATCAAGTACACCTTGCCAGCCGTGTCCGTTTCTAACAAACAGATGTATATTTCAACTATTATCGCAATGAATTAGTTCTTGGGCATATCATTTAGATTACTATAGACAATAGAGATTAGGTTAGGTTACGAATATGTGCTTCACGCAATAAACGTAATAATGTTTGTTTCCTACTTTGAAATGTAACATTTGATATTTCGTGAAACTTTATGAAAAGTACTTCAAAACATTTTTTTTTTGTAATCGTAAAACTTCCACAATGTTCTTTCAATTTTCTGTTTGTTCATCCATCGGGCACGCCAATATAGATCGAGCTTGAGTTTTCAACTACGAAGTAATGCCACAGAGTAATGCCTTCAAGAATTTACTTCACTCTTGTTAAGTGCAACTCAAAAGGGAGTCAGTCGATAGATGCTTTGAACTTTCCTAATTAGAAGAGAAGCTTTTAGTAAAGACCATACCAGTTCCTTCCGTTAAACAAGTGGTAAAATACGAGTGAAGCGACTAGTGAATTGCCTTCTTTAAACTAATGCATGTGCTATAAAAGACTCAATTCCTAACCAATACCTTATTGAACTTCATCTCCATATTAATTAGAAGCTATCAAAACGAAGAGATTACGCCAACAACAGATAGGATCAAATTGTAACTCACACGAAAATGGCAATGTCAATGCTTCAAATAAATTGGATTTGTAAGATCTGACACGTACAATAGGAATAATATAACTTGGAAAAATCCAATCTACAAAGATTCTAGGATTTTCATCGTAACTTAAGGCAATGTAAAAATGTTCGACTTATTGAACTCTTAAAAAATACGCTGATTTAGGCAGAATACCAAATCTTTTCAACTTCTGGCAAAACAGAATGGTAAGGTAGATCCAAGGAATTCTGTGTAAAGATTCCTCGTCTATTTCTTGATTAATTCACTCCGCAGTAACAGTACAGTTGTGAACCCAGAGGAGAAACGTCCCACTCCCATTCTCTTTGTGTACTTCTGTTTGGTATTCATCGAGAGCAATTTCTGCAATACTAATGGTCTCTGGAATCTACGTGGCTCCTAAAACAATTAAGCCCTAAGTGCTGCAAAGAGACCCGCGACTCGTTATGCGCATCGACTTCCATTAAGGCGTTGCATACACAATGAAATTTTTTTCTTTCCACTATTATGCAGTTATCATGCTATGCTCTTCTGTTTCCTCGTTTATGTCACATTCTTCGTCTTGTCGCGAGTCGTAAAAATATGAAAATGTTGGAACCATAGCTGCCATCGACAGGCCTTTACCAGTTCAGCAAAGTCCCAGACGTGGAGTTAAAAAGATTTGCAGCCTCCTGGATGGGCGGACTCAGGCAATAAACTTTCCCTGGCGTGGTATACTAGGGATATTACTATTCCAGATGACTTTACTGCATTTTTCTACTTCGTCTTGTTCTTTTTGTCATAAATGGAAAAACAATGAACTTACTGGCGTCTTTCTCTCTAAGTTTCTTGAAGATAAAATCGTGTTCAGGGAGAAAGAAACTAATTTCTAATCCAATAAGGTGGAATGATTGTTAAAAAGGAATGATAAAAGGACTACCAGGATAGCTTAAAAACGTGCTACAATGTAAAGGACTACAGCCTTGGCAATACATCTCTTGTAAAAAGTTGATGATGTTAATGGTACCGTCATGTATTTTGACGTTTAGAGATCACGTACTATTAGTAGATGAACTGCTAGCTNTATTCTGTCGAAACTGCCAGACGCGGATCGCGATTTCGATCTTTTTGGATCTCATCAGCGCGTCGCAGACTGCTCCGACAGAACACAGACCAACTTTTACCTGCTGTCTTAATAGCGCGTTTTAGAAAATACTACAAATGGCGCGGTAAACATACTACAGATGGCGTTTAAAAGTATGGTACGATATCGCTCTGAATGTTGGGGGGTTATTAAAAGTCGAAGGTTGGCAATCATTTTTACTTTAGACGTGGCTGCATTAAAAAGCTGGTTAGAAGTATATTTGCAACCATGAGATTCATCTTCTGCCTACTGTGCGTTTCCTCTGGGTTTAGCCCTGGATTATCAACTGTATAAGTTCGTGTTTCTTTCCTCTCATAACGCGTCCCAGATATTCTAATTTACGTCTTTTAACTGCGTCTTAGAACCCCTGCGTTTGTTGCTCTACCATTTCAGAATATTTTGTAGATCGATCTACAGTTGGGATGTTCAAAATTGGCAAAGCCTGCAATCAAAGTATCGCATTTACTTTCTTATTTCAACTTACTAACTAGACTAGAGCGATTGCTGACAGAAAGCTTACTCTTACTCAGGATGTTCTTAGAAACATTACTCGGTAGGAAAACATCAATGGGTAAATAATTTATGTCTATGGAGGGGAAAAACCTTCCTGTCTAAAGTTTCTTTCGTATGTGAATAATTCAGATTAAAATAACAGTCACCAGGGTAAAAACAGATAATTTTCAGAATTGAAGTATTCCAAGAAAATTTAAACTACCTTGGGTGCAACTGTTGTGATAAATATTTAATAATATAGCAGTTCTTGTCGAGAAAATAAAGACAGTTGTGAAAACATTCGAGTTTGTTTAACTCTGTATCATACCAAGAAGTTTATCGCAATTAGATTGTGTAAATATTGAAGTCAATTAAATCCGTTTATCCGCGAATTTGCTTTCTTCCTTTTTATGCGAACCTTTCCAATTTGAAGAGATATTTGAAACGAGTAAACATCAACAGTTTTTCCCATAATCGAAAACAAAATTCTGAAACTTTCTAGCGACAGCTCGTGTGTTATATATTGTAGGAGGTAGGGATCAAACAAAAAAGGAAAATGTAAAATTGTCTAGTTTTCATGTTTCCCCCCGAAGAGACAAAAAAGTAGGGAAAGAGCGAATGGAAAGATAGGAGACGAAAGATTAGAAGAAGTGGCTGATTTTAGGTATCTAGAAAATCAGATAAGTCAGGACGGAAGGGGTAGTGGGGATATAAAGGATAGGATAGCGCAGGGTCGAGTCGCCTTCAATAAAAAGAAGTCACTTCTATGTTCGCTAACGATTAATTTAGAAATTTGGAAAAGTATTGTTAAATGTGTATGTTTGAAGCGTGGCGCGGTACGGGTGCGAAACATGGACATGAGCGCGCCGGAAAAGAAAAGGTTAGAAGCGTTCGAAATGTTCGAACGATGAGGATACCGTAGGATAGAGAAGATTAGAAATGAACAGGTACTAGAAAGAATAGAAGAACAGAGGACACTATGGAAGTTAATAAAAAATAGGTGAGATAGGTTGGTAGGGCACCTCCTCAGGCATGAAGGTCTAGTCAAAAACATTTTAGAGATAGACACAGGAGTTAGGAGCGATAGAGGTAGATTTAGATTAGATTACTATTCGCAAATAGTTAAGGATATAGGATGTTCTAGTTTTAGGGAAATTCGAAGATTACTTCAGGATAGAAAAGAGTGGAGGTGCGTGTCCAACCAGTCTTAGGACTGACGACCTTATGATGATGATATTGCAAGGCGGATATAATAGATCACTGATCATAAGGGAAAACTGCCACTGTATTAGGTTGCTACTCTACGTCTATCCAAAGTGGTTAAATATTCCATCGCACTTTCAACAAGAAAACATTAAGTCAGAATGTTGTAAATTCAAATGCGACTTAAAACACGTTGTACGTTGTCGATTCATATTGATGATGTTTCGGTCTTTGATGTAGTAACACCTTGTATGTCGACACGTGCTAATACTTATTTGATATTAAATTTACCCGGTCGCATGTCGCTTGCGACTAACATGAGGAGAGACGTAAAAGTTGCACCTGGTGTTTTAGTTGATGGAGCTTTTCAAGGAAGTACAATTTCAATTCAAGTGCCAATCAACAGGTGTTCTCTTTATCTGTAAGCAAACCAATTTATGTAAGATGGATGGTTTTTGCTGATAAACATCCTTTTTGCTCTGCCATTCAACCGACAATTTGCCGATCCAGATCAAAGGCGCGGCAGATCCTTTGAGATTAATTGAAAAAGGAAGACGTTAAGAATAATACCGACTAAAAAAAAATTGCCGCTCCAGAAAACTATGATAAGACACTAAACAACAATAATAATAAAACTAAAACACAAGGGACGCCGTTGTGAGTATAGAGAGTTTAAATCATGTCCTCCTTGTGGGCGCCATAGTTGAAAATCATTTTGGTTACGAGCTGGGTAGTTCAAATATACCAAAGGTGAATGACCTCGTACATAGATCATAGGTGGACAGTATTGCGAAGTAGTTGCATCAGGGAGTTGCATGCAATAGTTATCGTAGTATAGAAAGTTACAAATATAAATTTGTTATTAAATTCACATGCATTATTTGTATTGTTTTGTTTTATTATACTGTTTTGTATCTTGTAGTTCATTTGCGTCGAATCTCTTTAGTTATCAAATATTATATTTTCTTCTGAAGTTGTAACATTAGAGAACCTTCATTTGCTTTTGGCACTAGTTATAGAAATTTTAAGTTAATTATTATCACTTTTCCGTTAGTCTTTGTTATTATCTTAATAGATTCATCGGGCCGTAGCCTGATTGAACGTGGACCTTCAGTCTCCTCTATCCTGATCCAATTTTCGCATTTCCCGAAAACTAGAACCTTGAAAAATCCTTTTTTTTGTCATTTCCATTTCCCTTTTCCGTAATTGTCAGAAATATCAAAATGTATATATATTACTAATAGCAGTTCCCTATTTCTGTATGTACATACAACGGATCAATATGTTAAAACAAATAACACATTCGTGGAACTTTATTGATGATAATAACGTTGGAAATTACTTCCGGCACAACCGGATGTAATAAAAGCAGGAAACTTTTACATGAAATAGCAGTAAAATAGCCCACAGCAACGTGAAAAAGAGATATTTACGAATATCTTCAAATATTTTGACGTTTTTTCGTTTACAGTTCAGTGGCGACTCTTACGAATGTTACACGGATTAAGAGTCGGTAATTATAAATAATAAATAGATTTACAATATGGACGTATGTACCTACGTATGCTAAAACCAAGAAGGATAAAAACCATAGGAGACGCTGCGCAATGAGCTACTGCCTTAGGCTTCAAATCGGATGCGCAGTGTCTTTCTGCGCAGTGGACAACCTTGACGACTTGTAACGATACTGTTACAGCTCGCGAGTACATTAAAACCCTATACAATTTCTGTTCCTATTCTACATCAAAACTAGGGTAGTAACGTAGATGTTCCGCAAAGTTTAAATTGTTTAAAGTCCGCATCATCATATGGATACGGGTAAAGGTCGAGTCGCTTTAACCTTCAGTTCCAGTCACTATTGTCACAACTGTAGTTACACAGTAGATATTGATACATAGCAGTTCTTATGTAATCAAAATAAAATTGTTTTTTCTTATCAAGAATCAAGTAGTGGTGGATCCAATCAACTTGAAGTTCCTTATTAACGCCTAGTGGCAAGTAACTGGTTTCCACAGTCAATCGAATCCTCTTAGTGAACATTATTACCGCTGCTGAAGACGTCACCGACAGGTCCATTAACAAAACCTTGCACGATTAACTAACTGTACTGAATAATTAAGCAGCTCTTACACAACGTTTACAAAATTAATTACTTAAAAAAACTTCCTTAATCGCGTGTCCGCAGAATTTGGTCAACAATCCTTTTAAGTAATAAGAAAGTATGTTAATTTCTAAATAGAAACGTCTTCATCAGTTATCAGTTGGCTATAAAACACTTGAAGTACATTTTAACACAAAATAAAAATAAAGACACAACTAACCCCTGTATAAAGATAACATTAAGGGTTGCCTATTATTATTTCCATTCGACATTGTTTTATTTTCATGTAGATGTACCTATATTTGAATTGTATTGACAAAACAGTATTGTATGAAAATAAATAAAAGTAAAACAAAAATACTGAGACGCAAGGGAAGAGAAAGTAGGGAATGAGCGAATATAAAGATAGTAGACGAAAAATTAGAAGAAGTGGCTGATTTTAGATACCTAGGAAGTCAGATAAGTGAGGATGGAAGGAGTATTTGAGATATAAAGCAGAGGATACCGTGGATAGAAAAGGTTAGAAATGAAGGGCTATTAGAAAGAATAGGAGAACAGAGGACTTTATGGAAGTCAATAAGAGATAGATTGGTACGACACCTTCTCAGGCATAAAGGACTAGTCAGAGATATAGTAGAGGCATCAGGATAGGAAACAGTGGAGGTGCGTGTTCAATCAGCCTTAGGACTGACGATCTTATCATGATTATATCAAATAGTTAAGGATGGGGAATATTCTAGTTTTAAGGAAATGAAAAGATTAACTTAGGATAAGGAAGAGTGGAGGTGCGTGTCCAACCAGTCTTAAGGCTGATGACCTTATGATGATTGTGATCGAATAATTAAGGATGTGGGATGTCCTAGTTTTAGGAAAATGCAAAGATTAGCTCAGGATAGGAAACAGTAGAGGTACGTGAATAACCGGTCTTAGGACTGACGTCCTTACGATGATGGTGATGTTAAATAATTGAATTAATGTTGTAAAATTGTCACTATCTCATAAAATCTTTCCCTGTGCTCGTTCAAAACCTGACGATGAATAACATATTTTTTCTAACGAATTTATATTTTTATTATTGTACATTGCACGGTAATTCGTTTTTAATTATTAAAACTCGTTGTGGCACACAAAAGAATTAGTTCTTAAACAGTTTAAAGCGCATGGACTCGTCGTAGGACACTTGAATAAACTCCTTTCACCAGATTCCTTTTTAAGAACTTTTTATTGACATTGTCTGACTACATTGAGCTCGTTAGTTACAATTATTTTCCTCAAGCGTCAATGTTAGTTAGATAATGACACTGTTTATAATAGAAAATCAGCGTCGTTATTTATCTAATAGCAAAGAAAATTGCATAAGTACGCACTGTTGCTGCTCAATTTGGTCATAAAGCAATTTAGTTCCTTGCTGAAGAAACAATTTTATCTTGATGTAAAACAAAGTAAGCGTAAGATTTACAGTTAGCTCCTGGTTTCAATTATTTGATGAGAGGGGGTCAATTTTTACAAAATTTCGAAAGATAAAACAAAAGATAGTATCTTTAAAATTCCTTTGATTACTGATTACTGGTGGGTCGTCCTGGAAACATGAAACAGTCGAGTCAATTTTGGCTTTGTTTAAGGTTAACCCAGTGTTCTGCAAATGGCCATTTACCTATTTTTCCAAAATTAATTCATTCAATCTTACGATTCTTCATAGAAGCAATCTTATCTATAACATTCGCACTGAAGTTGTTATCAGTTTTTGGAATAAATAATCTTTCATAGAAAATGCAGGATTGTTTTCAAACAAACGCGATCTAACTGGGTTGAGTGCACCTTAATGAATGACCTGTTTAAATTCGCGGCCCTGTGCTAGCAACTGGAAGCAATTTTGGATGCTTGTTGTTTCATTCTTTGTTCGCTTAATATTAGAGGAAAGAAGAGAACAATATTTTGCCGTAAAAAACAATCAAGTTATTCTGTCACGCACAGGTTCGTTGTCTGCGTCTACCTCAGCTAATAATCTCCTCGGAGAATTTCTTGCTCGCTAATATGGTAACATATATATTCCAATAAAGTGGACCGGTAAATTCCAGACGCCTGGCTACTTTGCACCCATTGCCTTTCTCGGCAAACCGTATATAGTCTTTAATTACGTCAGCGGATTAAGGCAATTGAAAGCGAAACGTAGGTAATGCCTTTTGCAACCCAATGTGTCTACTGCCTGCCTACTACATATACATCGCAGTTACCTATGGACAGGCAGGGAAATTTATCGACCCGGCTAACGTGATGAAATGGATCGTTAGAAAGTTCCGTTATAACCACAGTGAGTCCAATCTTTTCCAGTTTACCTGCATGTACCGTTGTGTTATAAAGTTGTAATTGGTTTTTATAAGAATGGTCTCGTTATAGGGTTTTGAATAAATTGTGGATGTTGAATGGTAGTATGTTAAAAATTCGTTTAGATTTTATTGATTGTGTGATCTAGGCATGTTTTAATATCGTGATCGAACCTATTAAATTTACTTGTTCACGAAGTTGTTTACTTCATTTCCAAAGAAATTCCATAATAATATCCAAAATGCAGAATGCCATATTCATTTATCATAATACCTGTTACATTATAAGAACATTCATCCCAACACATACACCAGTTTTACATTCATACACAGAAATAAGTTGTTCTTTTTCCACCTATCCCAGTGATCACACACTGAAAAATAAGCGCAAAGCAATAATTCCTTGATAACAAATAATATTTATTGTCGCAAATAAATTTTCGGATTTCTGGAAATAATTCAACAATTCGACATATCGTTCTAAACCTCAAATCTGTCAATTACGTATACCCTATATTTTATTGCTGTTTACTTTTCAGCAATAGTTTTTCGATTTAGAAATTAAAAGTTAGTTGGTACATGGTGGTTTTTGATTAAAGTCACTTGTATAAAGGCAAGTGCAATTAAGTGTAGCACCATTATTATCATCATACGGTCATCAGTCCTAAGAATGGTTGAACACGCACCTCCACTCCTTCTATCCTGAGCTAATCTTCGCATTTCCCTAAAGCTACAACATCCAATATCCTTAACTGTTTGTAAGTAGTAATCTAATCCAGGTCTACCACCACTCCACTCCATTCATTCCATCTATATCGTCTATTTCTTATTGACTTCCATAGTTATCTCTGTTCTCCCATTCCTTCCAGTACCTCCCGTACAACGCCGCCCTCCAAACGTACACCTTCAGCAGTAGAACTGACTCCTTCTTGCTGAAGGCGACTCAACCCTGCTTTATATCTGCATTGCTCTTTCCATCATAAGTTATCAGGCATCCTAGATACCGAAACTCAGTCGCTTCTTCTAATTTTTCGTATACTATCTTTATATACGCTCTTTCCCTGCTTTTTATTCCCGTGTAAGTCAGTATGAATTAAGACTCATAGAAAATATCAGCCAATTGGTGCTTTCGAATACACATTTGAAAGTATTTAAATTCAGTGTTTGCCTACACTAATTTGTTTGCAATTGTCTACTAAACGTTGCGATTCCTTTAAACAGTCATTTGTATTTATCGATGTTCCACACTAACGCTTGCGTTCCGTATATTATGAAATCGGATAACCACTTGGAAGTTTGCAACCTTGACCCTTTCGTAATAGCCACGAGTGCAAATAAATGAAGTGGTCTCGAGTCTTCACGCATAACTTGAACGTGCCCAAAGTTTAAAGAACGGTAACTTGTCATAACGTGATTGATTGCAAGTATTATTCTTTGCCCATAGTTCGCACAAGACATCGGACGAGTTCACGTCGCACCGAATTACGTGTAGATTGCGCGAATAAAATTAGCGAAACGACAAGAGATTGCATAGTTGAGATGATTAATCTGCCTGGTAGTAGTGTATGTAGGTAGATGTATATAAACTTTAGACAAATGGCAAGTTGCGAACAGACCGCTTTTCGCGACTCCCCGAGACACGATTAACACGAATTACAAAGGAAATCCTCTTTTCTCCCGAGTATGTCCTGAAAAAGCTCTGACAAATCGTTCCGAACTCTGCTGCATGGCAATTAATCATTTATCAGACGCCTGGCAATAGACCTTTACCACCTTCTTCCCACACCCAACCCCTCGTTGCTTGCTTGCTTGCTTGTCGGTGGTGCAGCGTGATATTTATTACGCCATTAGCGTCGATGCATAATAAACTCTAAAGCGCTCTTCGACGTTGACACGCTCCATTGTTACACCAACGTAATTTTACTTCAACATACTGCTACAGAAGTACAAGAAGTTGTATTAAAAAAAATTGATTTTCATTAGTATGCGGTAAAAACAATGGAAAGAATTAAGGAACAAATGAGAAGAACAAATAAAAGTTTAGAGTCTGAGAGAGAGTTAAAGTAGAAGTCGAATTTGGTTTAGGGATAAACGAAATGGATTTGAACCTGGAGCTGAACAGAATCATCCTAACCTTGGAGGTGAAGTTTTACCTGGGGCCTCTGCTGGAAAAACTTTTCAAATAAAATAGTGAGAAGAATCAAAAAAATGCTGTGATAAGTAACAAGAAGAATTCGAGCATGAACGTTCAGTTTGTGGAAGAATTGAAGATTGAGAGGAATTTAATAAAGAAGAAATGAGAAGAAGTAGAAAAAGGAGCTATAGAGTGGAAAGATGAGAGTGGTCTTCGTGTGGAGCCCCAGGCAAAATTGAAAGTGAAGCTAGAATTGAATTTAGGGATAAAGGAGGTGGACTTGGGTCTGAAGAATCAAGTAAATGTTATTATGAATTACAAGAAGAATCCGACCTTGAGCATTCAATTTTGAGAGGTATTTAACAAAGAACCAACGAGGAAAAGAAGTGGAAGGAACCATAGAGTTGAGAAAATAAGAACGACCTCATATTGGAGCCTCAGGCAGAGTTGAAGCAGGAAATGTGTCTGAAAGTGGGGCTGGAATTGCATTTATGGATAAAAACCTGAAGGTGAATAAAGACCTAAACTTACAGATGTACATTTACCTCTTCTGTTGAAAAAAAGTCAAAGAAATGAGAACGACAAAGAATAGTTTTGATGGGCCAAAGAAGAAACTGACCTTGATCTTCGAATTGAGTTGAGAATAGAGAGGATGTTGAGAAACAGAACGCTAATAGAAATAGATTTGGGCAAACCTTACGAGCAGTGATGGAGATGAAATTGCATCCGAAATTGAAAATGAAGAGAGACCTGAACCTGGAGATTGGAATTTGGGAGAAGCAAAAACGACTAATTGTAAGAGCAAAATGATTTCGAATTTGTAACCTAATAATAAGGTAATCTTTAGTAATGCTTGAGATTGAGAGAATATATGTATTTAACAAAAACATTTCCTACTGGAAGCACAGTTGGTTCTACAAAGCTTGCGACATTTCTCCACAACTCAGCAGATACATCCTTGTCTCTTTATTATACATATGTATGTCTAGAGATCGGAATTGTCAGTTAGTTAATTCATCTTGTTTTAATTGCAATCGGTTGAAAACTCAGAACTTCTTCTGGGATTGATGCGACTCCTTAATGGCCATCAGCAATAAATAACTGTAATTGAAGTGTCAAGTGGACTTCCACTTACGCATGTACCAAGGAACACAGTTTATAATGCAATAAGCCTTATAAAATAATGACAATGAGCAACTGGACAGGCAGGCTAGAATAGTAGATCATTATTACAGGAAACCATTACAATTTGATTGATTTATTTCGAATGATAGGTTACGTGTAGTCGGCAGAGTCCCATTCGATTCACTGTTTGTTAATTTATTGTTATTTTAGCAAAAAGAACGCACTGGTAATTGTATTATATCTAATCAGTTGTAAGTCACATGCTCTTTCAATATGTTTTTACAAATAAGATCTTTTTTTTTATAAAATGGAAGCGGTAGGTACTGACAGATCAGTACTGTATGAAAATAAATAAAAGTAAAACTAAAATACTGGTATGCAAGGGAAAAAAAAGTCGGGAAAGAGCGAATATAAAGATAAGAGACGAAAAATTAGAAGAAGTGGCTGATTTTAGATACCTAGGAAGTCAGCTAAGTCAGGATGGAAGGAGTAGTAGGGATATAAAGCAGAGGATAGCGCAGGGTCGTGTCGCCTTTAATAAAAAGAAGTCACTTCTATGCTCGCGAACGGTTAATTTAGAAATTCGAAAAAGGTTGTTAAAGGTGTATGTTTGGAGCACGGCGTTGTACGGGTGCGAAACATGGACAGTGGGAGCGGCGGAAAAGAAAAGGTTAGAAGCGTTCGAAATGTGGTGTTATAGGCGGATGATGAGGATATCGTGGGTAGAAAAGGTTAGAAATGAAGAGGTATTGGAAAGAATAGGAGAACAGAGGACTCCATGGAAGTCAATAAAAAATAGGCGAGATAGGTTGGTAGGACACCTTCTCAGGCATGAAGGTCTAGTCAGAGACATATTAAAGGCAAAAACATGAGTTAGGAAGGGGAAAGGTAGACCTAGATTACTGTTCGCAAATAGTTAAGGATGTGGGATGTTCTAGTTTTAGGGAAATGCGAAGTTTAGCTCAGGATAGGAAAAGTGGAGGTACGTGTCCAACCAGTCTTAGGACTGACGACTCTTTGATGATGATGAGACACAAAAATCTTTAGAAAGTGTATTAGTTGTGGATGTAATTTTACGCCCATAATCCGTTGCATAATTTTGATTCATGATACTCACGTTTTACTCACAATTACTGAATTAATGCGATTTCAACGGACTGTATTTTCAATTAATTTTCAAGTGATTCGATTCAATTACAAATGGAACAGACAGTTTATTGCGATGCCACGTCCACCCGCAAGCAAAATGAGATTAAGAAAGGCCGTTTTCAAGGCAATTACATCTAATTTATCGGAAGGAATGATGGTTTTAATGTCAAAAAAACATATAACCCATTAGCAGCGTTAATTCAGTCGATGGGACAGATGTTTCACCAATAACAAAACGATATGTTTCTGTTATGACAATAATTCGCTCTTAATTGACCTTCAAACTTAAATTATCCCCTCCTTTAGAGTAAATGTTCCCAGCTGTTATTTATTACACCCGCTGAAAGGGAGCGATTTTAATGTGAAATTATAAACAGATCAAACTCAAAAATAATATTATTTTATAACCAATAAATAATTGAATTGATCTTGAATATTTAATTGCTAACTATCGCCGTTTCTTAATGGGACAAGGAATATAATCTGGTTATGTTTTGTTATCCAACTTAAAGTGTTCAGACCTCATAAATATGACACTTCTACTCCCGTGCTCGTAAAAAAATGCTTTGTTCATTTAACGATCGGTTTCATTGAACACTGTGTACCGCCATTGAATAATGGTTGACGATTAATATAGTTGCAATCCTTATTACACATGCCATCGTTAAATGATAGAAATCAATTAAAGGAATAGTGGTAGCAAAATTAATGAAACATGAACAATTACGATTAGTTTCTACAGCCCAGTATGCGTATGCATGTTAAATGAAGTCTGTTTAGAATTTACTGCAGATTTAATCTCCGGAACAGTTATGTTCGTCACACAACGGTTGCTTTATCGTAATTAGATTTATTTTTGTGCTAATAGTAATTTAACTGAAGCTTTTTACATAATTATTTAAATAGCTCCTGTTGAGATAACTACAGCTATTTTACTATCTGGTTTCGCGACTAGCAGCAAAAGTAGAAGTGAAGTGATAGGATATAAGAAGTGGATTTTGAAGACGAATTTGAAGTTTCCGGTTAAGTTGATGACCAAACATTTCATTGGGTTCGCCCCTCCAGTAGTCCGTCTGTATTTAAGTTTTATATAGATTCTTCAGTTAAACATACAATAAAAAGCGAAATTGGTGATGTAGTTTGTACTGGAACATCAATTTCATTGAGTTTAATTTCTATCTTTGATTCTCTTCTGTCTTCATTTCGTCCGTCTCATCTTTCTCACCCGAACCACTACCCAGCCATTCCCACGATTCCTGAAAGCAGGCTGAAGAGGGTCTTCCGCCCTACCTTCCGGCGTAGTCCGGAGAGGCTGCCCGCCCACTAGCATTACTGGCTGGTGGGAATGAAACACCTAAAAGTTTTAGTTCTTTTTTCGGGTAGGCGGGTTGCTATTCCTTTCGGAGTCGGAGTTTAAATTAGTGGGTGGTTGGTGATGTTCTTAGACATCATAAGGTCGTCAGTCTTAAGATTGGCAGGCACGCAGTTTCACTCTTTCTTATCCTAAGCTAATCTTCGCATTTCCCTAAAAGTAGAACATCTTTAAAATTCAGCAATTCGATGGAGCTTTGTTTTATGACCAAAAAGTACGCATTTCTTACGAGACGGTCACACTACACGGAAATACTTCAAGAGCTTGACACTCATTAAGTAATACAAGATGAAGTGTCCTAATACCACACGGGAATAAGCTAATGTGTAACTATTTCTAGTTTATAACTAATACAGTTAATGTAACGATGCATGTTACATATGCAATAAATAGTTGATGCTTTCTCCATTGGAGCAACCTTTTTTTGTGAAAGTAATTCGATTGAAATGCATGTGCGAAAAGCTGTAAATTGCGGGAAGAGGCAGCGTTCACACTTATATGATTTTATGACGTCTTCCGTAGAAAAAGAAAACAAAAATGTCGATGAGGATGAGGTGTCTTCCGCCGCCGTGAGATCGAAACGAAGTTAAAATTCAATTTCGTTATCCGCCGTTTACAATCTTAAGCTTAACGTCAACTTGCGTGGAAGCCGGCATGTAAAACAGCTTGCGAAAGAATTCAAACTCTGGAACCGTTAAACTTTTTCAATAACAACAACAACAACAACAACAGCGCTCGGCATCGAAGACGGCGCTGCTTCCAAACGTTCTGCCGTTAACGAAAATAGCATTAAAGTTGCACGAACAATGTCGATTTGACGGCGAGGCGCGGAGAGAAACAATTTGAACGCAAATACATTGTACTTTGGTAAGATATTTTTTCGGGGGTTCGGTTGGGCAAAAAGGTACCCGGTGTACTTTGAATAAATTAGGTGTAGGTAATAAGGGACGCAACGTGAACGCTAAAGGAATTTTATGGAGGCAGTTTTCATCCCGGTTATATCCTGAGAGGTGTTCACTTTGGGTAATTTATGCAAGACTCGGTGTTCAATAAAAACCATTGAGCGAAACTCCCCAAAAGAAATTTTGCTTCATAACGGTCGAAGCGGGAGACGCGAAACTTTCCGTGAATATTCGAGATCAAGGTGGTCTGCGAATCTTGCCACACGCAAATGTCTCTGACCAAAATTTGCAAAACCACTTACACCCCTCTTTGTTTCACCATCATAAGGTCGTCAGTCCTAAAACTGGTTGGACACGCACCTCCATTCTCTCCTATCCTGCCGAAATCTTCGCATTTCCTTAAAGCTAGAAAAAAAAACTTTTGGGTGTTTCATTCCCACCAGTCAGTAATGCTGGTGGGCGGGCAGTCCCTCCGGACTACGCCGGAAGGTAGGGCGGAAGACCCTCTTCAGCCTGCTTTCAGGAATCGTGGGAATGGGTGGGTGGTGGTTCGGGTGAGAAAGATGAGACGGACGAAATGAAGACAGAAGAGAATAAAAGATTATCTGTAGAATATTACAGCCTCAGCATTTGCCTAGGTGATCCAAGGAAACCACAGAAAAACTTGGACCAAGACAGACGGACCCGGAATCGAACCGGCGTCCTCCCAAATGCTAACCAATGGTCTAAACCTTTAGGCCATGCCGCTCGGTTTAAAGCTAGATCAACCCATGTTCTTACCTTTTTGCGAACAATAATCTAATCTAGGTCTACCTCTACCCCTCCGTTTCTTATTGACTTCCATAGAGTCCTCTGGTTTCCTATTCTTTGTAATACCTCTTCATTTCTAACCTTCTCTATCCACGGTATCCTCATCATTCGCCTGCACGCATTACAATTCCTACCCCCGAATTACTTTCCACCGATTCTGTATGTATTAATACTAATACCTACTATGTCTACTTCTAATCTATACATCTCTACTTGTAAATTTTCTAATTTCCCTACTTGCCCCATTGTCCTAACATTCCACGCTCCAACTCGAGAAATATTGCACCTACCCCTATTGCACTTATAGATGACATCCCCCGAGGTAGTCCCCGCTCGGACATCCGAATGGGGGACTAGTTTACGTCCGGAATTCTTTACCCCAGAGGACGCCATCATTTAATTGTGTGATACGTTCTTCTCGGGATCATAATGTGGTGGTTTCCCGTTGCCTTCCACATCGCAGTATTGTGCATCAGAGTGCCATACCGATCCTAGTGATCTCTGCCACCCTGACTACTGAAAGAGGTGCTGCCCCTGTCTTAGTCTGGTTTCTCTTTAAGAACCCCCTCCCCCCCATTGTGGTTGAACCTATGGTTCGACTCCCTAAATCATCGAAACTCGCAAGCCTATCCACCCATTCTAGTTTGTATTGCACCGTTTTTTATATATGTAAATGTTTTTGGGACAATTTCTTCCGGCTTTTCGACAAGAAAAATTAAACATTCCTTAAATTAAAAGGAATACTCACCCCTAATTACCACAAATAAATTTTATATGAGCGGACACGTGTTTCGCCCACTTCACACGTGGGCATTATCCTTGTTGAGGAACAATTTTACCAGACATATTGAGGAAAATTACTTTCGGATTTAATTTTTAAATTTTGTTGAATATCAGTAAGTTTTATGGAATTTGGATAAGTGCTTGATTTGCGTCCCAGTATCTACTCAATCTTAGAACGTCTGAGCCGCTAGTTGAATTATCGGCGGTTATTAATTAGTAGAACGATAGATTGGTTGGTAAGACCGAAACTTGATTCGGAAACCCAAATTAAACTTCCCCAAACTAACAATCGACTGCATTATATATGAAATCAATCGCCCAACCACCGTTGCAAATTCACTGGATGACTTTAATCAAGATGTTAGTCCACTTTGACTGAAAGGATAACCAAACAACCAAAACGTGTATTCGATAAGATAACAAGTAGGTATAATTTAAATTATGCTAAAGAACAGGAACATGGTGGTAAAACTAAACTGCCGGATATGAAAAGTTCCTCCGCCATGTCGATAGACCTTAATTATCACAATGGTGATGTCTCATGTGTGTTCAAAGTAGACACCACGATATGTTTTCTTCATAAGTGGTAATCCTGAAATAGTCATTACCTCCTAAAAATTAAATGGTTGTATTTGTATTAAAAGTTCGTAAAATATTCTATTTAAACATCATCATTGATCAAGCATTTGTTGTCATGATGTAACAGCGAAGTTTACATCGACATTAGTATGATTCTTTGCGAAAAAGATGTATCGAGGAGTGTGTGTGAGAGATGCATTGTGACTATGAGTGGACCGTCGAACGAGTGCTGTGACAGTGGCTGAACCGACGGTCGACGGCGTTATTAGCTTGAAGAAGTGGCCGACGATCGTGAACCAGATTCGTGAAGGTTCTCTTGGAAGTGTTGCAATGATCAAGGCCTCCGTCGACTACTATTACATATACCTACGTAAGTACTACGGTTGCTCTCTCTGGAGGTGGAGGCGCGGCCACGGAAGAGCGTTGAACTGCTCCAGTGCGGAAGAAAAGGACTGGACCAACACTGCGCCGCGTTCAACATTAACCGAATAATACCCGTCAAGTCCGCGCACGAAATACTTACGCTGTGTCGTCTTATACTTTCATGTAAAATCTATACCGAGTGTCCCAAACAAGATTCTCTTGCCCCTTGTAGGTTTGGACTCATTTCAGAATGGTAGTAGACGATTACCTCTTGAAGTTGTTTAGATACCCCCCAGGTCCTTCTTAAGTTGTTGTTTCCATTTAATACAGAATTATACTTTATTATTATCTTATCTGCTCTATATGTATGTGTATATACTTTACTTACATCATCCTCTTGGGTCATATGCTTACGTACTGTAATTCTGTCATTAGAAAAACGTTTGGTTGGAGTTGTAGCGATAATTTCACACGTTTAAAATCCAATATCTTTTGTCAGGTTATTATCACGTTTAATTAGGAATTGTAATATTCTAGTAATGTATTTCTTGGGTAGAATAGTCAATAGTACGCTCTACTTTTTACGAGTTTCGGTCGTCGCCTCAGGAAATAGAAGAAACTCAACAATCGACTGTCAGTGATGACGGTCAAAAACATACCGTTTGCTTGGTTCGATTTGTCTCGTAGAACGTCCTGTCGTAGACGGGAACGTAAACTTATAAGTATGCATCGGGAAGTTGATATATATTTTCTCCGAGACGGATTCCTTTTCTATGTGGTTCCATTATTTACTCTCCTTGCTGACAGAACATCATTACGGAAACGTTGACAGAACCTGAAGCTCAGTACACATACATACAGACGGATGGTGAAAGGGATACTGAAGCTCATTGTGATTTGTTGCTTTTTTAGCTTGTAGTAAAATGTGATCAGAAGAAGTTGTGAGACTTTAAGTAGAATTCATCGTGATTTCTGAAAATTTTTGAGTATTTGTAAATCACTGGCAAAAGTTAGCCCTATCTAGATAGTAAATTAATGAATAGGTAGTAATTTTGATTGTGATTTGCTACAAAAAGTGATCGAAAGAATTTAAGTCCTTAAGTAGGATGAATTAGGATTGAGAGTAGCTATTTTGACGTGACAACTTCTTATAATTCGACGGAGCCGGCTGAACGCACGAAAAAACATGACTTATGCGGCGTTACCTCGCTCTGAGGCGTTCCATTTAAGGCTTGAAGTGCAAGCGAGAGCGCGGAACGAGCGACAAAGAGGCACAATCGGCCTCCGCGTTCGACAGCGTTCGACATCTGTCTTTCTCGTACTCGAGTGAGCGATGCGTCCGCGTGGACAGCTGCTATACAATAATACATTTCCATTTACCTCCTTCTCTATATCCATACAAAATATCTATCAAACAAATAAAATTAAAATTTTGTTTTGAAAAAATGAAACCATTCCATCAGTATTTTCTTATGACGTTGTCACGTTCAACTTTCGTCAGTAAACCAACTTTACAGACAACCGATTGTTTAGATAGCTGCTTGTAAATTTATTGATAGCAAATGTTCACAAACTATTTTTCATTTTACTGTGTATACATCTACGTAGTTAATTAATGAATGAATATTAATTTTAATAGCGATTTTCCAAGAAGTGATTAAAGGAAACTGTAAGCTTCTAAGTGCGATTTAAACCACGATTCCATTTATCAGGCAGTTGTAATTACTTCTCATATTTCTGTTCGCAGCTCTCTTATTACAAGTTTCTCCTTTAAAGTTAACGCTTTAACATAACGCAAACAGTTTTCGATTTTAATATGTTGAATCAACATAGGATGTTGAGTAACGGGTGCACCCATTAATAAGAATAGATGAAAAATATTCTAATAGGTTCTCCTTCCTTTTGCACGTATGCAAACCCTTTTTAACGAACATATGGACGGAAACAGTTAATTATTTGAACAAAAAACAATAAGTTTTACCGATTATGATCAGCATCCTTCTTCGTTTATCGGAATAACATTATAAAAATACTTTATTATACAAAATGATATTTTAATCAACTTAACTGAACAACAAACCAACCAAAAAATTTTTATTTAATTTCTCAAAATATTTTTTCTTCATAAGATTTTGGACAATCTCCATATTCGCTTTGGTCACATGCGTCCTTGAGTTATATCTTCCAGTTTTAGGGAAATGCGAAAATTAGCTCAGGATAGGAAAAAGTGGAGGTGCGTGTCCAACCAGTCTTTGGGATTGTCTACTTTTTTGATGATGACAATCTCTCACAATCTTATGGCAGTAATGAAGAGAGATGTCAGTCAATCCCAAGTAATTATCTTGGTCTTCTACTAAAAAAGGCAGCATTCTTCATAAAATTTTCGACGGTTAGTAGAAGTTATGCCCAACATGCTTTTAAAGGAAGAACATTTTTCATTTCTATTTTTAAAAAGAAGTGCCAAAAGAGGAAACTACAAATTTCATTATTCAAAAATCACCCCGTATGTAAATATTTTCAGTTTTATTACTGAGTAGTATTCGGTCCAACAGACCACATTCTTTGAATTATAAAATGAACGCTGTTCGCATATTAAGAAAGCTGAACATTGCAAAGTCCAGAGAATAATTGCAATTTCGACCGGCAATCCGTTATTAAGAGGACATGTCGTTTGATGAGAGTAAAGCAGAGAGAGAGAGAGAGAGACAGAAGGTTGACCCGTTTCTCGTTTTGCTCTATTTTCTTCCATCTGTTCTTCTTTCTAGTTAGAGAGTCGTCCAAAGGCTATTAACGATTAAAATGCTATTCGAGGGTTTCATGGGACTTTTTATTGGCAATAAACTGGCCTACGTCCTACTACTTATTGTTAGTTCGAAAAATGGCTTCGTAGTTGAGTCGGTTTTTGACGATCTAATATTTGCTCGATGCAAACTAATCGTAGTATCGAATGTGAGAATTGGAACTAACGGAGAGACATAAATATTTGATGGAATACTGCAAATTTTCCTGATTAAGTTGTCCTCAACCGCGTTTGAATTTTGTTTGATACGGAAGTAATGTTGCAAATGGAAATATTTGCTTCATGTAGGCCACCTCATTCTGACATATCAATCATCTCATGAGGATAAGGCTGCACGCTGCTTCACAGCGAAAAGAAACATGAGGTGCACTATGTATTGTCAGTAATGACATTCTGCATAGATCATATAGATCATTGATAAACAAATCTTTGTGTGTGTGAATTTAGACCAACAGATACAAAGGCAAGGAAAGGGATAAATTAGTAATATGTCTCTTACACATAAAAGTAGATTTAGATATTTTGACTCAATGGGCATTAATAAGAATAAGCCCTACACCGTTGGGGACAGAAGAAAACCCACCGCAATTCGCTGAAGTTGTTTTAAATACACAAGTGCATGTCCCCGTGGAGTAATGTATTACAATCAAGTTTTTGACCAAGGGAGGGGTTAATATAGGCAAAATTCGGCGACAGCACCCTTCTAAGAGCCCATGTGTTTGCATGACATCAAGAATTTCTGGAAGGTGTGGAAACGGCACTCTCCACTCAAGGACGAGTGTGACCAAAGCTAACATTGAGGTTGTCCTGAATCTCATGGAGGGAAACCAATTGCGGGATCTCCCTCGGATCATGATAGATGGAAAGTGTCCACTGAATGGTTTCCCGGCTTGTTATCAGAGGTTGTTTATGATCCTCTGATCATCTGTGATGAATATTGGGTCCACCTCTACCCCTCTACGTGCCCGAGTGATCCCGGAAAGGTGATGGAAAAATGGATTTCTCGGAAGGGAGATTTTGCTGAAACATAATTAAAGTTAAAATTTTTTTAGAAAACAAATCCCGTCCATATTTTATACACCACTATAGATATTAACCAATGCTCCAATGCCATACTTGATAAACCTTTTTTTGATGTTATATACTTATGCTCGCCATAGGTACGATAGACAAATTATATATTTATTACAAATGAAAAAATGGACTACTGACGTTGAAGACAGGATTTCTAGTGGATGACGTAAATAAGCATAAATCTGTTTGGCGTTCGTTGATTAAATTAACTAGTCCATTTTAAACGTTCCTTGCTGTCCTTCCAATAAATTATCCTGGATCCCGCTAGCAAATTCCCTCTGCAAATAATTCAGCGGGAATAACTTGAAAGTAGCCACGTCACGTTGCACCGATGTTCAAGCGGGAATAGAATTTTCCGTAAAATCCAATAAAAATTAAAAAAAAACCGCAGTTCGTTCGTACTCAAAATATACACAACATTCCCACGAGATATTACTTGTAAATGCATGTCTCTAGATATTGAAGAACTCTAATCTACCTTGTTGTTTACAAGTAATTATTATATATATTTACTTGTATGGTGGGTGACAGAAAAGAGAAACTACTTTTGGGTGTTTCATTCCCACCAGCTACTAATACTGCTAAGCAGGCAGTCCTTCCGTACTACGCCGAAGAGTGTTTTCAGCCTCCCATTTAGGAATCATGGGCATCGCTGCGTGATGGTTGGATTGAAGAGGCTGAGACGGACGCAATGAAGACAGAAGAAAGTGAAAGATTATCTGTGGAATGTTACTGCCCCAGAATTTGCCTAAGCGACCCCAGGAAACTACAGAAAATCATGGATCCAGACAGACACGGACCCGAAATCTAACCGATGTTCCCTCATACGCTAAGTAATTGTCTAAATCTTTAAGTCATGCATTGGTTTTTCTATGGTTTCCTTGGATCATTCTCCCTGTATGTCATCTCTAACCATCACTGATCCATTCCCACGATTCCCAGAACACGACATTCCCACGAGATATTACTTGTAAATGCATGTCTCTGGATATTGAAGAACTGTAATCTACCTTGTTGTTTACAAGTAATTATTATATATATTGTTGTAATTACTTCTCATATTTCTGTTCGCAGCTCTCTTATTACAAGTTTCTCCTTTAAAGTTAACGCTTTAACATAACGCAAACAGTTTTCGATTTTAATATGTTGAATCAACATAGGATGTTGAGTAACGGGTGCACCCATTAATAAGAATAGATGAAAAATATTCTAATAGGTTCTCCTTCCTTTTGCACGTATGCAAACCCTTTTTAACGAACATATGGACGGAAACAGTTAATTATTTGAACAAAAAACAATAAGTTTTACCGATTATGATCAGCATCCTTCTTCGTTTATCGGAATAACATTATAAAAATACTTTATTATACAAAATGATATTTTAATCAACTTAACTGAACAACAAACCAACCAAAAAATTTTTATTTAATTTCTCAAAATATTTTTTCTTCATAAGATTTTGGACAATCTCCATATTCGCTTTGGTCACATGCGTCCTTGAGTTATATCTTCCAGTTTTAGGGAAATGCGAAAATTAGCTCAGGATAGGAAAAAGTGGAGGTGCGTGTCCAACCAGTCTTTGGGATTGTCTACTTTTTTGATGATGACAATCTCTCACAATCTTATGGCAGTAATGAAGAGAGATGTCAGTCAATCCCAAGTAATTATCTTGGTCTTCTACTAAAAAAGGCAGCATTCTTCATAAAATTTTCGACGGTTAGTAGAAGTTATGCCCAACATGCTTTTAAAGGAAGAACATTTTTCATTTCTATTTTTAAAAAGAAGTGCCAAAAGAGGAAACTACAAATTTCATTATTCAAAAATCACCCCGTATGTAAATATTTTCAGTTTTATTACTGAGTAGTATTCGGTCCAACAGACCACATTCTTTGAATTATAAAATGAACGCTGTTCGCATATTAAGAAAGCTGAACATTGCAAAGTCCAGAGAATAATTGCAATTTCGACCGGCAATCCGTTATTAAGAGGACATGTCGTTTGATGAGAGTAAAGCAGAGAGAGAGAGAGAGAGACAGAAGGTTGACCCGTTTCTCGTTTTGCTCTATTTTCTTCCATCTGTTCTTCTTTCTAGTTAGAGAGTCGTCCAAAGGCTATTANATAAAATAATTCGAAGTGGTCTGTATTCTGTCGAAACTGCCAGACGCGGATCGCGATTTCGATCTTTTTGAATCTCATCAGCGCGTCGAAGGCAGCTCCCGACAGAACACAGACCAACTTTTACCTGCTGTCTTAACAGCGCGTTTTAGAAAATACCACAAATGGCGCGGTAAACGCCATCTGTAGTACGATGCTACATTACAGACCAATTTTTACCTGCTGTCTTAACAGCGCGTTTTAGAAAATACCACAAATGGCGCGGTAAACGCCATCTGTAGTACGATGCTACATTTTAGGATTACGTATGCTTCAACAAGATCCACTTGTGTGGATATCTACTTGCTGAAACGAATCCTGGCGTAGCTAACCTCAACGTGATAGGCGCGTTATCATAATTGAATAAAATAATTCCAAGTGGTCTGTATTCTGTCGAAACTGCCAGACGCAGATCGCGATTTCGATCTTTTTGGATCTCATCAGCGCGTTGCAGACATAGCGTGGCAGTTTCGAGTTTAATATTATGGTCTACCAAAATGCAAATGTTTTCATTTTCTTGCTCCAGTGGAAAAGTATCTCCATGATAAACAAGGAACCATGCTGAACTATTGGTTTTTTTAGTCTAACTTATCTATTATTATTAATTATTTATTAATAACTCTTTTGATACATGCCATTGGTGTGGAAAGGTGTAATAGTCATAAATATTGTCTTTTCCATTAAAACATAATTAAAAACTAATAAAAGAAACCAATTGGTATCACATTGAATGGAATTGAAATGATGCACACATATCGGCCCACGCGTGCATGTTTACAACTTCTGTCATTGTTTATTAAACACCGGACTAGCGGTATACATATAAAGAATTAATTTCCTATTCTAATGAAGGAGTCATTAAGTGTTTGCTCATATCAATTAGGCATTCTTGCTGAATTAATGGATAACATAAATTACAATAATTGTCTGGAATAGTAGCATGTTACACAGCCTACCGTAATACGAATCAATCGACTTGAGGAAGAAGGCCTATAATTTCCAACACGTTGTGCCCCAAGCCGACTCGATTAGGTAAAATGGGTTAACTGTTTGTATGGATGGTTTATAAATAAAATTTACTCTTGACGGTTAAAGTTAGTTAGTGTAATATTTAAATGCATCAATGACAGTAGTAATTGTTGTGAGGACGTAATTAAAAATTGTTAAACTGAGTAGTTCAAATGCATTCAAAACTAATATGAAATGGATACAGGAGTGATAGTTGGAAATGTGGGATGTTCTGGAAATGTTAAGATGGTCTCAAGAGATAAAGGGGTAAAGGTAGCACATCCATGCAGTCTTTAAACTAGAGACCATATGATAATAACTGTGTGTACCAGACAAAGCAATTGGAATCAGAAACGGGAGCAACAGTTGGAAATGTGAGAAGGTTTGGTCTTCGGGAAATGCGAAGATAGTCTCAAGAGATAAAGGGGTAAAGGTCGCACATTCATACAGTCTTTAAGCTAGAGACCATGTGATGGTATTGGAAGCAGAAACGGGAGCAACAGTTGGAGATGTGAAAAGTATTGGTCTTCAGTAAATGCGAAGATAGTTTCAAGAAATAAACGGGCACATCCATGACGTCTTTAAATTAGAGACCATGTGATGGTAACTGTAGGAACTAGACAAAGTAATTGGAAGTAGAAACGGAAGCAACGATTGGAGATGTAAGAAGTTTTGGTCTTCGGGAAATGCGAAGATAGCCTTAAGAGATAAAGGGGTAAAAGTAGCACATCCATGAAGTCTTTAAACTAGAAACCATGTGATGGTAACTGTAGGAACCAGACCAAGTAATTCGATGCAGAAACGGAAGCAACGATTGGAGATGTAAGAAGTTTCGGTCTTCGGGAAATGCGAAGATAGCCTTAAGAGATAAAGGGGTAAAGGTAGCACATCCATGAAGTCTTTAAACTAGAGGCCATGTGATGATAACTGTTCGTACCAAAGTAATTGGAAACTGAAACGGGAATAATAGTTGGAGATGTAGGAAATTCTGGTTTTCGGGAAATGCGAAGGTAGTGTCATCAAACTGAAGACTATGTGATAATAATTGTTATGTATCAGCGTTGACAAATCTTCAAATCCAGCCGTGTATCTAATCAACGGATTTCTTCATTTGACTAATCGTTTGTATAAAGATGTTTTCAATCCTACAAATTTTTAGAGGACATGCAATCTCATAGAAACCATGCATTACGTATTATAAATTATATATAACTATAAGAGATACTTAACGATTCGCGTTCTGAGTAGAGATTGAGTTAATTTTTGTACACGTGTGGACTCCCTAAAAGACATAATAATTAAGGAGATAAATGCCGCCGTGAAAGACAGAATGGAATAAATTACAGCCCGTTATTTTTGACGCCGCCAGTTCTTATAAACGCGGTAAGCAAATTGCCTACCATAATCTGCATTTCATTTCGTCCACTATTGAAAACAATTTAATGGCCCGTATCCGGTGCTCGAAACTTTTAAAAAAGAACGGTCAGCAACATTCGCTAGCTTTTTTTTTGTCTTAGTCCCATGTATGTCTGTAATTGTTAATTCTTTTTTATTATTATAACGGTCAGAAAGTCCCCACCCCTCTGTGAGCAGATTCTTTTCGGTAGTTACAAATAGTTACAGTTAGTCGGTTAGTTCTCATTGGTCGTTTTTCTGTTTAGTTTTGATAGGTGTAAATTCTTGCATATTGAAGTTACTTGCCCACCGAGCGGCATGGCCTAGAGGTTTAGACAATTGCTTAGCATTCGGGAGGACGCAGGTTCAATTCCGGGTTCGTTCGTCTGCCTTGGTTCAAGTTTTTCTGTGGTTTCCTTGGATCACTTAGGGTATACCTGGGGCAGTAATATTCCACAGATAATCTTTCATTCTCTTCTGTCTTCATTTCGTCCGTCTCATCTTTCTCATCCGAACTACCATCTACCCGTTCCTACGATTCCTGAAAGCAGGCTGAAGAGGGCCTTCCGCCCTACCTTCCGATGTAGTCCGGAGGGACTGACCGCCCACCAGCATTACTGACTGGTGGGAATGAAACACCCAAAAGTTTTTGTTTTAGTTACTTGTCCTGTTGGTGTTTCAGTTCCTCGAAAAGTGAAAACTGAATAGATACAGGAACATACGTATATATATATTTTAAATTCCGAATTATGAACATAGTGGTGAATCATATTTAATTAGGAATTGAACGACTGCCTCTTAATGAAGACGCCCAGTTGCTCTCGCTTCAGCAATTTTCGGAAGTAATTAGATTGAAACGCATTGCCAGGAAAACTTCTCCGGTATTCTCTCTCCATTTTCCTCTTCCAGCATCGAACATGGAGACAGTGCAGTTCTCTCTAAACTGCATGTATATACTCTGCAACGCTTCGCAGTTCATACAAATATTTTGCTTACGATTGAACAAAATCTTTGAAAGATAAAGAAGTTTTATTCGGTTAATGTTTTAATCACAATATCCCCTAAACTCACCCTCGGTATTATTGTTAGTTTAACTAAAGAATAAAGGTTGCAGACCGTTGAAGATTGCATCTCTTGGTAAATCGCAACAAATTCGCACTGTTGTAGTACTAGAAGCTACCACAGTGATTTGCAGATAACTACTATTCATTTGGATATCGTAATTTGAAAAGTAGCATGTTAATTTTACGCTTGAATGCATTGAGATGAACGAACTATTTTCTGTCGAATGTAGTAGTCCTGTACACTGTACTGAATATTACAACATACAATCGCCGTTGCGAACGTTCAACTCAAAATACGCTTGCGTACGCACAATCGCGTAAGTGTTTAATTGATTTTCTCTAGCTAAAGGCTCGTTAGTAATCACAATATTTATATTCACAACGAGGGATAAGGGATAAAGGTCGATAAGCGTGAGATCCATATCATTCAAACGCGTCAAATATTAGTAGGGTTGACAACGATTATTTTGACGTAAGACTGATGGGGCTTTTACTCCCCTGCAACGATTGAACGCATGCGCTGTATAGCGATCACGCGGCCTGCCATTTGCAGCGAATATTTTTCTCACTGTTGTATGAGCTTTCGTATCCTGCTCCTGTTGTTATCTATATCAGTCCTTATCTCTTTTTCCTGCTATGTAAAGCTCCACATGAAACGCTTCTTGAATACGATTCAGCCACTACTCGAATAACAAAACGCTTCATGTTTTCTCTTGTCTTCGCAATAGTGTACAGGAGCGCACGTGGTGAGTACTTAACAGGTGACTATCCTGCTATCGGATGATGTCCTCCTCCAGTAGATATCTTGTTGTTGCATTGTTTAACAAAGCCATTAACCTCGACATTGCTGCCGTAGCTGCATCGTCTGGCCGATGTCATCGCGATACGTACAGAACAAGACTGAAACTAACCGCATACATAAGCGGCATGTGAAGCATCACATTAATTTCCCGATGGCCATGCCACTTACCGAGGAACAGATTTGGGTTAGAACAGCCACCTAATGCTGCGGAACTTGACTGCATTAATTAGACCGTGAGTCAGTCAAAGAGATCGTTAGAAGGTACTTCGGATTAGAAAGGTGAGTGAATTGCTTGCTGCACTGCAGTGAGATTATTCTAGACCTGATGTTAAAGGTTCAGAATAACTGGTATTCAATTCAGTTACGAAACATTGTTCAGTATCAGGTAAACGTTAATAAAAATTGGGCGTCAAATCGAATGATCTTTTTGGTCTAGCAACTTTTAACCTTTTACAAACTTAAAGTACACATAGCAGTAGGTAAATATGAGAATATGGCCCTCTATGTAAAATTATCTCAAGTATTCTATAACTTAGGTTAACGATAATGTTGTACAGGGTCGGATTAAGTATATTCGAATTAAATTAATAATGACGTGAGAGCGATCTGAACGTGTAAGTGCATTTGACTCGAGTAAAAGCTGTAAACTCGGTTTATCCACTTGAGATAGTGTTTCAGTAATGAGTTTCCGGTTAGATGACTTCCTATTAAATTACAGTTAGAGTCGTTTATAGCTAATCAAGATAAGATGTAGCCAATCATTTGTCAAGTGCACATTTACAACGCGAGCTTTTGCAGATAATGTGTCTACTTGACCGGAAGCATACACGTTGTGTATTTATACGTTGTTGGATTGACGTTTAAACACGATGCGTACAGATATTTATTTCAGAATGAGAATCGTCTGCGTTTTTAGAGTCACAGCTTCGAAGGGAATTGAAATTGAATTAACCACATATATTGGATTTTCAAAAACGGTTACGTGTCCTGTTACGTAATTCCATTTACCATTCAGTAAATTTTATCTCATTCAGCCAAAGTCGGTGGCTAATCTGATGTATTGACATAGGTATTGAAAACTAATTAAAAAATGTCTATTAATAAAGCCGATAAGACCAAAGGAACTCGTAACGAAGCATGTTTTCTCCATTGATCTGTTGACAAGTGGCCCATCTTGCATGATGCTAATATAAAAGAACTTTGAACCAGTAGGGAGCTTCTATATGTGACCATTGTCTGTCTGATTTGTTCAATTGACAGCGTTCAGTGATTATATTAATAAGTCTTATCAGACCATACATGAAACGAATTCGATACAAGTTACGCTACAACTTCGGTTATCTGCCAGGAATCAACTTCAAACGCGCCAATATAAAAGTCATTTCCATTAACTCAGCTATCAAAAGTTTGGCCTCGGGTCTCTGTAATCTGCCATCGTCTTCACGGAAAGCAACCCTTTTACTTTTTTCAGCACCTGCTTCACTCGTTCGAAAAATCCAATAAGTGTCTGCCAATACAACGCTTGTTCAGGAAACATTATCGATAAAGTAACCTTCAATTGAGGTTCACAAGATAGAGGCTATAAAGAAGTTGGTTTAGGCTTTCACGGCTGTAGTCTGAAGAAATTGGATTTCAGGATTCCAACCGCGTCTTCTTGATGAAGTGTTTCTTCTCCCACCCTAAGGGACATCATCAGGAAGTTCACATTGTTGATGCGCCTATCAGCGGAGCATTTGCAGAAATGTGGAGCAACCGGGGCAAGTTGCAAAGCCATTCTTTTTTCTTCTTATTATTGAAGGCGACACGACCCTGCAAAAAAACTTAAAAAACTTTTAGGTGTTTCATTCCCACCAGCCAGTAATGCTGGTGGGCGGGCAGTCCCTCCGGACTATGCCGGAAGGTAGGGCGGAAGGCCCTCTTCAGCCTGCTTTCAGGAATCGTGGGAATGGGTGGGTGGTGTTTCGGGTGAGAAAGATGAGACGGACGAAATGAAGACAGAAGAGAGTGAAAGATTATCTGTGGAATATTACTGCCTCAGCATTTGCCTAAGTGATCCAAGGAAACCACAGAAAAACTTGGACCAACGCAGGCGGACCCGGAATCGAACCGGCGTCCTCCCGAATGCTAAACAATGGTCTAGACCTCTAGGCCATGCCGCTCGGTACACGACCCTGCCCTATCTTCTGCTTTATATCCCTACTACTCCTTCCGTCTTGACTTATCTGACGTCCTAGATACCTAAAATCGGCCACTTCTTCTACTCTTCCGTCTCCTATCTTTATATTCGCTCTTCCCTTTTTTTTTCTTCCTTTTTATTTATTTTCATACAGTACAGTTTTGTCAGTACCGCATCCATTTTATTTAGAGCTATCTCTAACTCCTCCTTGCTAAATGCTAATACTGCCATATCATCTGCAAATCTAAGCATACTAATCTTTTTAATTTGTACTGCATGGGTTCAATTATTTAGTAGCATTTCGGACAGATTTCATACGGGTCCACTCTAATTATTTATATTCAGCTTCCAAATAACTCACTCAGAGAACGCCGCCAATATCAAGAAGAGGTTCCTAATTGACGATACAGTTGTTAATTAAAAGCGTTTGATATTTTTTTTACATGCTGAAATTAAAACGTCAGCTAACACGAAATAGTAATTTAATTAGCGTGAATAAATGAACGAGTATCTTGGTTATCAAAGTATTAATTACAATGGCGAATTGGTAGTTAGCCACACAATGCTTTTTCGAACTATCGTATAGTAATAATTACAGGTCTGAAAAGTCGTGGCAGCAAAGATATTCGAAATATATCGATGATTTGATGATACTTATTAGACAGGCCGACTCCAACGCCGAATAGGCTGTAATTAAATAAAAAATTCCATTTGTTTACTGTAAATTGTACTCTAGCTTTTGTTATGGCTGTTTGCGATTCAGTAAAAATGGGATGAACTGTTAGGGATAGTTCCCATGCATTCCAAGGTTATTAACCCGATTCGTGGATCGCAAACAATGATATCTATAGTTATTAAGAGACACCCACAGAGTTTCGTAGTCAAATATAAATTAGCATAATTTCATAAGTAACCAATTGCTAAACACAATCGTCTCTTCCATATTTTAGTAGATTTTTAGTTTAATTTTTAAAAGCGGTAAACCTAAGTTGACTACCGTTCTTTTTTTTTGTTTCTGCATTCATTTCTTAATAAGTTTATGATGGGTTGTAAATACTATTATTTGCCGACAGACGCGATCATAAACAAGAAAACAACTTTCTAAACCTTAATTCAATTATTATAGTACGTCATATAATATTTTTTTTATTTTCATTCGCCAACAAAATGACTCGACATTTTAGCCAAGCCCACCGAGTTCATATAACGGAAGAATCCCGGAGATCTGCTAGCAAATTGAATTTTTTATTGTTGGCATTACCGCGTTGTCGCTTATATTGATTGCAAAACAACATTGCTTGCACACCGTAAGAAAATTTAATCATACCTACCTCCATAAACAATAGATGGCAATCCTCACATTATCTAACCTAATTTAATAAATTATAATTATAGCAGGTAAATGATGAGGATAGCGTGGATAAAAGTCAGAAATGAGGAGGTATTAGAAACAATAGGAGAACAGAGGACTCTATGGAAGTCAATAAGAAAGTGGCGAGATAGGTTGGTAGTTAGAGACATAGAAGCAGAAACAGGAGTTAAGAGGAGTAGACCTATATTATATGTAGCTCAGGATAGTAAAAACTCGAGGTACGTCTCCAACCAATTTTTAGGATTGGCTACCTTATGATGATGATTATTTTTGCTGAAATACAACGTTTTTAAATTCGGCTAGGCAACTAAGAAAAGCGTTTTTCATTAGTTGCTAACTTATAGTTTATTATTAGGGTAGCTATACAATGAAGAGAAACCTTCTGAGATATAAGAGAGTTAGCTAGACACATATTAGAAGTACATTATTATGAAGACATTCTATACAGTACGTTCACTCCTTTCGTCTGACCCATAATGCCGGCATTTTTTACAGGGAGTCGTAAATCAACTTATTTATGTTTGCTGATCCGCTATAATATATATGAGGACGGTTCAACAGCTTTACCAGAGTGCAAAAACTATTAAAACACTTTTAAACTTTTGGGTGTTTCGTTCCTACCAGCTGCTAATGCTGGTGGGCGGGCAGTCCCTCCGGAAGGTAGGGCGGAAGGCCCTCTTCAGCCTCCTTTCAGGAGTCGTGGGAGTGGGTGGGTGGTGGTTCGGGTGAGAAAGTTGAGACGGACGAAATGAAGACAGAAGAGAGTGAAGGATTATCTGTGGAATATTACTGCCCCAGTATGTGCCTAAGTGATCCAAGGAAACCACAGAAAAACTTGGACCAAGGAAACGGACCCGAAACCGAATCGGCGTCCTCCCGAATGCTAAGCAATGTTCTAAACCTCTAGGTGATGCCTCTCGGTACCAGAGTGCAAGGATACAAAAAACATTTATACTGTGGCTTCAGAATGACGATCTGTCCCTAAAAGACATCCCCTGCATAGGGAGGAACTTAGAGGTGAAGTGAAGTAAAGTATCGGCAGGAGGGTGATTTTAGGCGTATTAAGAGAGTGCATCTAATCTATTGAATATCTTTATACTGTACTGTAAGCAGAAACAGGACTAAAGAGAAACAAACGTAAACTTAATTTAGATTAGATTAATGTCTGTATTTCGATAAATATGAAAATCGGCTCACAATAGAACGGATTAGAACCAGCTTTCAGACTGACAGCAACTCCATGTGATATCTAATGGTTATTTATGAATGAAAAAAAAAAAAACTGTGGAGCTCAGTTTTTGTTGTCGTATTTTACGTATTAATATTTGGTTACTTTATATTTTGAGTCGAATATCGAGTTTTATTTGCATAGACAACAGAAACACATTGAAAGCAGTGAAGGAAGGGTGAACTTAATTTAAAAGCGTTTTGATGTTACTGCTAGTTTCGTGTACATACGTTGAAAATTGAACTGGCATTTGGTTCCTGCCTGTCAAACAGTATTTCACATTATGTTTGCGTAATGGTTGACGACGATAAAAAATAGAAAAAAAATATTAAACGCGTTAGCCCTTCAAAGCGTCATTGTCATATGAAAATTTTAATTGACGCGTCGCGAATACAATTTTTTTGGGGGTGTCACTCATTTTATGCTTTGATGCTTTGTATGCGGACGCCCCTTTATTTGATGATGATAAAAAATTAAAAAATTATTAAACATAAAAGTAACTAATGAAATCTTTGTTTTTAATATAAAACTCGTCGATAAATAAACTGGAAACATTCAGGTCGGTAAATTATTAAAACATTTCATATTTATTAGTTCTCATCAGCACGCTCTAGGCAGTTTATTATAATTCGCGGACAAAATTGAAGTTTATCCATAAATGTATGCTAATACAATACCACATTGTTGACAGTACATGAGGAAATTTTGTTTACATTTGTTGTGTGACAACTGATAACACCAAATTTGACCTCCATCAATATCAGGGTCACATCAGAATGAACCCTTCTATGGCTGTAAAAGGGTCTAGATGTGGTGTTCACATTAGGGCTAAAACACGGTAAATGGGGCATACTTTGGGGGTTCATGTTAGGTGTCAATATCAGATCCAAATCGGTCTAAAATGGGCATGTCGTAAAAGGGTTCATATACCACCATCAGGGACAGATCAGGACTAAGAGAACACTTCGTTCAAATTAGGACAACATCGGTCTAGATGGGGCATACCGTAAAAGGGTTCAGGTTCAGGTATCACTGTTGGGCCCAGATTGTGGTGGGGTCTTAATAGAGCATGTCGTAAAAAGGTCATGTAAAGTAACTACATCAGGGTCAAATCAATCTGAACAGGGCATGTCGTAAAAGGATGTTGTTGTTTAGTTTATCCAAAATGATAATTACGTAGCTATCATTAATCACCTCGAATGTGTACAAATTATGCAACCATATGGATTTAAAGTGGCTGCGTTATTTACAGGGAACATGGAACTAGTTGGTTATCTTATCTTGTTATCCTGTTCTTTTTAAAACGTTCATTATATTTAATAGAACAAATACGAAATCATTACTTACTGTACGAGTAAGTGGTCGACTACAAAAACATTCTCCTGGTTTTAAACTTGAACCGTTCTACTTCCATTTAAAGAAGTTGCCGCTGTTGAAAGTACAAGGTATTAACTATTTAACACTTCTATCTTTGTTCCCATACATTCCTTTCAACTGAGCAAAAAACCATAATGTTCTTTTAACGTTTACTACAAGATTTTTCAAATCGTTTTCACTTTGCGAACATAACTACCTATAGCAGACGCGTTTGTGGTACGCTGTCTTCAGAGTCATATTTCTTTTATTAATATTGCTTTTTTATATATTCAGATGGCAAAATAAAGCACAGTAAACCAATATACCTATTACTATTACAATTTAGGTCCAGGCATTAATGAAAATACTGATTACCAATTATTATTTTAGACGCCTGAGCCCCCTAATAATACTTTTTAAATTGTTACAACATTGTGATATTATTTTAAATTCATTGGTCTGTGTTAGGAAATTTGTTCTCCAATGGACTGCGGAAATTGCGACTTATTGTCAACAGCATAGAGCCACTTCCTTGCCAGGTAGCTTCAACACTGCCATCATTGGCTGCTTCAATCGTTTATCATTGCATTCGCGTCCATAAATAAAGATAAGACGTATGAGATCAAACAGATTACGTCTACCTATAAAGAGAGAATTCGCCATTTGTATTTTCGACCAGTCTAAGTCATTTTGCAAATTCCAATCCACGTGCTTTGTCGTCGCTGGAAGTGGAGAATTATTTTCGCAGAATCGATATAAATTGTAACCAACATTACAAACTATTCCTTTCACAGAGTAATCGTAAGTTCTGATCATGTTGTATTTTAAGTAATTGTTATTCGATTGTGGCAATAATGCTTTGAGAAATGTTCATTTTCGATTAATCTACTTGAGAATATGGAGTTCCTGTTGGTTAAAAATCTCACAAACATTGCCATTGGATTGCGCACCGAGAAGCCACCACCCGTTAACTGTTTTCCCTCATTTCTTAAAAACTCTATGGAAGTCAATAAAAAATAGGCGAGATAGGTTGGTAGGACACCTTCTCAGGCATGAAGGTCTAGTCAGAGACATATTAGAGGCAGAAAGAGAAGTTAGGAGGGGTAGAGGTAGACCTAGATTAGATTACTGTTCGCAAATAGTTAAGGATGTGGGCTGTTCTAGTTTTAGGGAAATGCGAAGTTTAGCTCAGGATAGGAAAGAGTGGAGGTGCGTGTCCGACCAGTCTTAGGACTGACAACCTTATGATGATGTCACTCACATTCATTTTAATAAAAGTACTATAGAATGGTAATAAAACCCCTGTCAATAATTACTTCTACTATTACCATACTAACAGGCATTCTATAACAAAATTATTAATAGGTATTTAATTAGAAGATGATGACGGCCCATTCAGTGTTTTGCTATATGTCGATACATACGTAATTGGTTGTCGGAAAAATGGTATTGTAAATTAAAGTCGCATTTAAATAATTGTATAAGGATGGTGTCTATTAATAATAATTAATTAAAGGATTCAGGTGGCCGAAGAATTTTTGGTATTTCTCCATACAGCACCGCTAAAGTACTCTGTCGCAGACAGGTGTCCACTAACAAGGAAGTAAGTAAATCCTCAAAGTATTTAGTTGTGTCACGTATTTTAAATCTTGAAAGTATGCTATAATATTAGCAGAGCTTTTCTTAAGAAAAGTAGGACTTAACAATAAATAAAATTTAAAAATTATATTCACCATTATAAGTAAAATCAATAATGGTGGATGGTATAGAGAGGTATACGTTTTGTCCTAATTTTTTAGAAAAGAGAATAACGTTATAATTACACATTTAAAAAAGGAAATGGGTCGACTTGTGCAGACACATTTCTATTAACATGTTTATTTCGCTTATGTAACCATAAAGAAACAAAGATAATTCTGTTAGAGAGTCCCATGATTCCCCCTAGTAAATTGCGGTGAGCTCTCAGATGAAAAATAGTAAGATCATCACTCTCTGTCTGTCTTTATTTAATAGTACTTCTTGATTGGTCGACACAGCTGACCATCAAGTGTGCATGATCAAAACAAATGGAGATACAGATGAAGTCCCTTTGTTTTCTGTTTCTTTCTTTTAAGGAACACATTTTCCATGAGATTATCTATTCTAATTATATTAACTCTGTGGGTATATTACAATAATAATTACGTATTTATTTAAACACTGTTTCGGGTTACAGATAACGGTTGTCATTGACAGTTGCATTCTGCACCCACTGAGCGGCATGGCCTAGAGGTTTAGACAATTGCTTAGCATTCGGGACGCCGGATCGATTCCAGGTCCATCTGCCTTGGTCCAAGTTTTTCTGTGGTTTCCTTGGATCACTTAGGCAAATGCTGGGGCGGTAATATTCCACAGATAATCTTTCATTCTCTTCTGTCTTCATTTCGTCTGTCTCATCTTTCTCACCTCAACCATCACCCACCCACTCCCACGATTCCTGAAAGCAGGCTGAAGAGGGCCTTCCGCCCTACCTTCCGGCGTAGTCCGGAGGGACTGCCCGCTCACCAGCATTACTGGCTGGTGGGAATGAAACACCCAAAAGTTTTTTTTTTTGCACCCACTGACGCATTCTAATCCGGATCCACGCATAAGCTACAAACAGGATAGGCAGATTGCTTTCGGGATAAGTCATATAGTACACCGAAAGCAAGTACATCATTATAAGGTCATCAGTTCTAAGATAGGTTGGATACGCACCTTCTCTCCTTCCTTCCTAATCTTCGCATTTCCCTAAAACTAGAACATCCCACATCCTTAACTATTTGCGAACCGTAATCTAATCTAACTCTACCTCTACTCCTTTTAACTCTCTTGTTTCTGCCTCTAATATGTCTCTGACTAGACCTTCATGCCTGAAAAGGTGTCCTACTAATCTATCTCGCCTATTTTTTACTGACTTCCATAGTCCTCTGTTCTCCTATGTCTCGCAACCGTACAGCCCCGCGCTCCAAACATTTATCTTTAATAATCATTTTTCAATTTCTAAATTAATCGACTTGTTTTAATTGAAGGCAACTCGATCCTGTGCTATCCTTTGCTTTATATCCCTACTACTATAAAATTAGAGAAGTAGAAGAAGTATAAGAAGTAGCAATCCTTGTTCTGCTTCGATGTTATGTAACATAGCCCAGTAGATTAGCGGTCACGTTTTCTCGTGTTTTTTTCGCGATAAATCATAGGTCCCGAGATTGCGTCCCCTCTCGAAGATGGTATGATTATTATGCAGCCAGTTTGAACAAACATGCACGTGTGTTACGTCTGTTAATGTCTTGTACTTCCTTACATGGACGCTGCGAATAGCAGTAACTCGAAGCCTACTATTCCGCTTATAATACATGCCGCTCCAATCGATAAAATATGACTCTAATCCCGATGGTCAGCATCTACATAAACAAAAATTATAGCAATCGTTACAGCAATAATAGAACCTATCAATTATCCATCGATAAACGAGCCAACTTGCAGAGCATACCGGAAAAACAGCACGTTCTACTTTATTACCTAGAATATTGTCCAAAAGAAAAAAGGATCATCTTACACACTGTGCAGTGCCGAAGATACAATTATTTAATAAGAAGCTTTTAAAACTCTTCATTCGAAGATTACTTTATCTTTTGACATTCCGGTTGTAAGAAAGAAAAAGAAAAGAGATCTCTACTAAGAAAGATTCCTCCTACAAATTTTTCCAGAACATTGTGATGAGATTTCAAAATGGTCAGGTTCATCAAGACGTTTATAAGGAAATGAGTTGACGAAACTAAAACATGAGTTTGGCTAAGTTTATGATGCAGTCTGAAGTCGACGTTTTGGACTACAAACGTTTCTATTCTTTTAATTTTGTAATATAAACCTATAGCGTACTGTAGTGTCAAGTCCAGATACCAAAAATTAACTCCACAGCATCTTCTCATTAGAGGACATCGGAAACATTGTAAGGTTGTCAAGTCCTTTCTGCGTTTATTTATAAGGACATGAAAGTCTAACATATTTTACTTCATCAAGGAAAGGAAGAAACCTGCTTGGATAAAATCATATATGAATCTACATACGTTACATACAATTAAATATAAATACAAACTGTCAAAACCCAAAATCCTTCTAAACTAATGGCTAATCCACTTGAAGCAAGTCAGGTTTTGATCAAATTTAAAGCATTTGATGGGAATGCGTCAAGGAATGTCCACGGAGAAGAATGGCCTAGAGGTTTCGATCATTGCTTAGCATTCGGGAAGACGCCCATTCGATTCCGGATCCGTCAGCCTTGGTCCAAGTTTTTCTGTGGTTTCCTTGGATCACAGGCAAAAGCTAGGACAGTAATATTCCACAGATAATCTTTCATTCTGTGTCATGTTTCTCACCCAAACCACCACCTACCCAATCCCATGATTCCTGAAAGGAGGCTGAAGAGGGTCTTCTGCCCTACCTTCCAGAGGAACTGCCCGTCTACCAGCATTACTGACTGATGGGAATGAAACATCCAAAAGTTTTTTTTTTCCAAGGAATGTGCCGTTTTCTGCTGTTCGGATTTGGATCAATTCCCAACAAGTGGTTGAAGATTACATTTGTATTATTTCGTCAGTATACCTCAATTGTTTGCACTCCATCAAGCCTTCAATTTGTTGCTTCAACTAATGTAATTCTAACATACTGAAGGCGCAGTATTAACTTTCCATAATTGTGTTGGTTTGTTTAATAAAGCGTCGGCGATGATAAGTATGATTTTCTAGCTTCTAAGTAAATCCATTTCATGGCAATTCCTCCTGGTGGAGTGTCTTTTTTTCGTGGTTGTGTTACGGTAAAGTTAATGGTGTTGCGAACACGGATTGCAACGTCGCCTTAGCCTTTCTTGGCCGTTATCGCGGATGATTAACAGTAAAAGCAAACTCGTGGGCGTGACCGAGAGGTCTTCATGATACTTGACCCGAACGAATCTTTCGTTTCTCCTTTCGCTTGCTTTAGTTCACCTCATCCAGTTCTTAAAATATATATAGACCTGTTGTGGAGATGGACGGACGGAGAATGACGATGCCGGCAGGCCGACGTAATGATATTAACTTGCTTTAATAAAACCTACCGAATATGGTGCAGGTTGTGTTTTTAACGGGATAATCAACCCGGCACTTATTAATTAGCAGTCGCCGCCGCCGCTATGTTGTTGTTTTAAAAACGCGTTACGGCGATCCAATAAGTTTTTTTTTCTTCTTTGCGAAGCTACTTCAAGTAAAGCAAAGCATGACTCGGATGTTTTGATATTGGTAAACCTGGTCGCGAGTAGATGCCTAGAACAACTGTCGATATCCTGAGTATAATATTTGAAAGGATCGAGTTTTACATAGCACTTGCATGAACGTAAATTACTACCAGAGGTGAAGGCTGCAATTAGAGAATTATAACCTCCAACTGTTAATTAAAACATTCTCCAGAGCTGTCAACGTTCACCAATGCAGTTACTTGTCTTAATGTAGGTACAAGCTGAAATACTTACCATCTTTTCTGACTCTTATGTTTTCAGTTCCAGGGCTTTCTAACTTCTACTTCCTCTTCTATGTACCTGATGTTTCTGGCGATCACTTTTTTCTTTCGTTTACACTTGAAACTGAATTTTTGGATAACCTACAAAAGCTAGGATCACATGATATGACACAATGGGAACTAACCAATTCAAACATACTCATGAATCTTGATGTTTCGTCGCCTTGTAAGGGCTCGTGTTTGGCAATATCCTGCTGATACTTATCAGTAGGGCAGAATAAAGCGGCACCACCAAAACTAATTAGCGGTACATTTAGTTTTGATATAATAACGCATAGACGTTTAATTTGTGGAATTTTATATTGCACTTGCATCTACTGTACACCTTTAATTACACTATATACATCGAACGAATCTGAATCTTAATGAGTTGAATCTCTGATGTGAGTCTCTTTGCTTTATATGATCGGAGTCTGGTCGCTTTACATGATCTTACTCTGAATCTGTCTTAGAAACTTAAAACTAAGACTTAAATAAACTTAACTATGCAAATAAAGGGGGTGGAGTGTAGGAGTCCCTTCCTGAATATTGTGGATGACAAGCTTCATTGGTCATTACCACTGGGGGTGGTTCTGGTAGACACAATAGTCCCAGATTTCACCATCTGACCCAGTTTCGAGTAAAAGTTTACATTTACGGGGCAATAAAATGAATCGCTTTGAGTCCTTGATGGACCTGCACATTACAAGACATGAATTTATGACAGCCTTCTTGCTGTCAACCCTGACCAATTTGTGTACCCTTTTTACTTCATATTTATAACAGTGCCATCTATAACACTATTTTACGTAAAGGCACAAAAGAAACCCTTCTCGAAATTGAAACAAAAGATTTTGATTCTTAAAGAAACTATTATTTCAAAAAAAAGCAGACGTTAAAAAGAAACTGAATTTTGAGTGAAACGAATTGATGAACAGGACTCGAACACTTGATGAATATTCTTAAAACCATTCTCTCATTCTCTGGCTTAGTCTATCAAGATATGATAGGCTTTATAAGTTAAATCTTTCAGGCAAAAGTATCTTACACTTCCATAAAAATCCTGACCTTGAAATCCTTTGAGCTTTTCTCTTATATGTGTATTTTTTATTTGGTGTCGTTTCTTGGTTGGTCGTAATGAGCAACTAATTGCAAATCAAAGGAAGAAGGAAACGTACTTTGCATATTCGCTCATTACATACGAGGCAAAAGTTACGACCAATTGGAACTAAAGAATAATGCAGTTGTTGTTATTAGTGAGCCATTTGCGGGTTGTAGTCGGCAAACTGGCAGTCGCAGTCGCAATAAACATGTAAGAAACGCGATTGGGAACTTTGAGAAAATGCTGTGGTTCCGTTAGTTTCTGCAAATATATGTACAATTGAAGTGCGCTCACATTGGGCGTATCTGTGAACTTTAACCTTTACGCATTTCTAATTTAACCCGGTCCCGTTTGTTGCCGCGGTTAATGGCGAAAAAATAAATTTGATTGTTTCATTAACTCCTCGCCAATGCCGATGATAAATCATGAGAACGACGATCTCGTCAAATAACTGTTGATCGTTCATTTTTCACGCCGGAACGCATCAACAACGTATCCAATAATAACGTTATTAGCAAGTACGTGCTCGAACGTGTAGAATCTTTTAATGTAATGTAATTATGTGCTGTTTAATAACAGACATTTTATACGCGTATATCTATTGGATGCGCTGATACAACACTACACTAACGACGCTTTAAAAATCGATATTAATCATTAAGTCAATGTGAACAAGTGCGAATTTGTTTTTACGAACAGAACTCCCAAGCTAGTAAGTACGTAGTAATTCATCATTTTTGCTAATGATTCGATCAGAAAAAAAGACACCTGTAAAACGATGGTTCACGAAGTGTTCGTGGTTAATAAGGAAGCATCAAAATAAGGTTACTCTGCAATGTTGTCTATGCTATTTATTTATAAGAAATGAAACTTTATATACTCTGCTCTAGGGAATGATCAACATTATTGCAAATTAGCGTGAATACACTGACAGTGTAGCGCTGGAGAAATGAGAAATAATAGTTGTAATTACTCTGCTAGATGGAGTCACGTACATACGAATAGGTGTAAAACACTGTGTTACAATAATAAGTCCTTTGTACATAAAAACGATTATATATTAGCCGTGACTACTGGAAATATAAACAAAATTACTCTTAATGATGATTATGATAACTCGCGGCTTTTTCAACCACTGTTCTTGAATAGAGATCATTTATTATAAGGCTTTAGATTTTGATGGACGTTGTACGACATAACGTCTCATTTTCTTTTTTCTTATAAAATTACTAGTATAGATGTTAGTGGCAAAGTGTGCGAATAAGAAACAGACAAAATAGCTCAAATCCCAACGCCAATACGCGAGAGTAAACTATAGCATTTCTCTATAACAATTCTACCTTCTTTAAGGACTGCAGAGAATTCTAACTTAACGTGACTGTTTTCCACATATCCTGTATATTTTAAGAGGATTTGTTAAAACTACCATTCATTTGGGCACGTACATCATCAATAATTCCACTTCTACGATTAGTGGAATTCATTAGGTCCATTTGTCCATAAAACGATGTTTCCAGGTAGCAGATAGAATTGGTCTGTGTTCGATCGAAACTGTCTGCGACGCGATGATGAGATCCAACAAGATCGAAATCGTGAAATATTGACCACTATCAACTTCTTCCTTCGATTACTGCGTATGTTTCCGGTATGGGCTACTAATATATGATTGGTCAAGTTGCGTAAATCAGACCAATACCAACGGGAAGTGCCTATGTCTAAACCTGAACCATTGTGTATGGGAATGTTGTAGCATGAGTTAATGCAGTGGAAGAAGCTGAAGAAGAATAGGCATAAACCACACCTTTGCATACAGCCGTCGACTTGAGTAAAATAAAGATTAGGAAGAGAAAGAGCATCATCACGGCAGCACTCACTTATATACGTCCTGCAGTCTTTTACTACCATTACCTTAGTATCCTAATAAATGAGGTGAACCTCAATGACAACTGACAAAAAAGCTTTAAACTTTTGAGAGTTTCATTTCCAACTGCTAATGCTGGTGGGCAAGCAGTGCCTCCGGACTATGCCGGAGGTTAAGGGCGGATGGCCCTCTTCAGCCTCCTGTTAGGGATCGGGGGAATGAGTGGCTGGTTGTTGGGGTGAGACAAATGGCGAAATGTAGACAGAAGAGGATACAGACTATCTGTGGAATATTACTGGCGCTCCATCATTTGCTTATGTGATACAAGTAAACCACATGACGAACCAAGGGGAGATCCCCTGTTTATTTAGTTTAACGTGGTGATTCCTACTAGGTAGTCTATCCACCACGGCCCCCATGGGCGCGGGATTGAGATACGCTCAATCAGCGCGCGATGACTATGTCACCGCTACCAGGTCCTTCCATTTGGTTAGCAAGACCATCTGGAACCCTCTGGTGCGGGCTGGACCTATCTAATTCCTACCAGGCTTAGCAGGCCTGGTACCCGAGCGGGACGCCGCTCACCCGTCGAGGTAGCACAGAAGCAGATGATACTAGTGTGCCATCTCTCCTACAGCGTGCTATGTCAACCACTGCCATTACGAGTCCAACCTCTAATCAGCCGGGCAGACAGGAAAGATCCCTGCCTGGGGCACCCGGACCTCCCGTAGTACCAGTCAGCATCAATGGTTGGATGTTCGGAGCAACAAAACTACTCCTCCCAGTTGGATTAACAAGTAGACCACAGAAAGACTTGGTCCAGGGCAGATAAACTCGGAATCTTCCGAATGCTAAGCAATGGTTTAAACCTGGAGGCCATGCCGTTCGGTAGGCCGGTTGTCTTTATAGTCATTCCTTAAATTGAAAGTGACCAATCAATGCAGGCCACTTGTACCGGGTTGTATACTGAAACGGCTTAAATGCGTTCAGGTTTTTAAATTCGTGATCGGCTCCATTGATATGGTGTTCCGATATACTGGGCCATCTAAAGGTCATTATAACAGTTCCTATTTACTTCCCCTTATGAGCACCATTTATTTAATCGCACAGTGAAACCAAAAAACGATACGTATACGTACATAAGTACGGCTATTAAACTGAATTCCTGTAGATTGTATCGATCCATCTATATAGGATAAAAAACTGCACTAAAAGCGGTTTCCCATAAATGCCGTGAAGAGCGATAATTCGAACCAGCATCAGTTGATTTCATAGCTATATATTGCATCATCATCATTCATCGTGCGAGTCTAATTGTTTCATCTATCCGTCCAGCCAATCATCCGACCGTCCATCTCTCCGTCCGACGGGGCCATTTGACGAGCCGGATTACGGTTACTTGCCAAAACTATTTACTCCTATGTAAAATAAATACGTACGTACTCGCACACAAACACACGCCACTTGTACACGTTTGTTTATGTCGGATCCATGTTTACAAGATACATGTAAAACTTAGCGAAAGAGTTAAAGTTCAACGTACTTGACACAATCGTGGAAGGCTTACAACGTATATGCAGCCGGGATTAAAATCGATCAATTATTGACTTCGAAAATCAATTATTTGTTTGGAAATTAAGCAAGTGATTGCTTGGGATGTAGAAATCCCTTTTATATTATTATATATACAATCCAAAAAGGTCCAAATAGATTTATACATTTATAATTGTTTATGCGTTTGAAATGTGGTGTTTTAGGCGAAAGATGAGAATAACGCGGATATAAAAGGTTAGAAATGAAGAGGTATTAGAAAGAATAGAAGAGAAGAGGACTCAATGAAAGTTAATAGAAAAATAGAGGAGATAGGTCGGTAGGACACTTTCTCAAGCATGAAGGTCTAGTCAGAGACATATTAGAGGCAGAAACGGAAGTTAGGAGGAGTAGAGGTAGACCTAGATTAGATTACTGTTCGCAAATAGTTAAGGATGTGGGCTGTTCTAGTTTTAGGGAAAGGCGAAGTTTAGCTCAGGATAGGAAAGAGTGGAGGTACGTGTCCAACCAGTCTTAGGACAGACAATGATGATGATATTGGCAGAACAGAGATAACTATTGAAATCAATAATAAATAGATGAGGAAGATTGGTAGGTCACCTTCTCAGGAATGAAGGCCTAGTTAGAGACATACCAGAATTAGAAACAGGTACTAGGAGTAGAGGTAGATCTTGATTAGATTATATTTGTAAGGGTTTTATTATTTCTATATGTGTGTAAATAAATAGTCGTTCGAAAACTAAACGAACATATGTATATATAGTGGTCGGTATGTATATTTCTACGTTAATTTTACGGACTTAGTTGGGATAGATTTTACCTAATTTGCCCATGTGTTTATACTTTATGCGGGGTGATCGGTCAAGGGGGATCGACCCTCTTCGAGATGAAGAAACAAACAGGACCTGTTAATGTTACATATGCGTGAAACGTATTAAAGTGCACTTGTGCTACTCTGTGTTCTCCAATAATTGTGCATATTTTAAGGACGTTATAATATTAGTGATTGTTACCTGTGTTACCTGCAAATCAGGGTGAGTTATTCACTGAGTACTTCAAGCATGCTTAGTAATTATTTTACTGATTGTTTTAAATGAAGATGCTGTTGATGATTTATGTTGATATTGAAAGTAACTCATGAGATAATTAGGGACGCTACCTAGACTGTTAAGCTGCGGTGACACAGTCGTTATTTGGGGGCTGAGGTTTGAAAGCGCTGCGGTGCAATGGGGACTGTGGGCTGCGGTTGTACAGTTATCTAACCCATTAATGACCTCAGTCCAGTTTTGGACAGAAAAGTCTGTCTTGCAGAGGTAGTGCGGGAAGAGGGTGTTTGCCCTTTCCCAAGATCAGGTTGATACAGCATCAATAAGTGTCAAGTAGTTGATTACAGTAATTTGGCTGCGGTCAATGTATTTATCTTTAGTTGATTATATTGCAACATGGCCTTGTACAGTAAGATGCACGATAAATGCTAAGGAAAGGTATGCTTGAGTGCTCACACATGTTTTTCTATATTTGATAAAGGTGCCGTAAGGTGATATTGGCAGTGATATAGCTGGGGATCATCTCTGTGATCGTGTTGGCTTTTGTTTAAGTAAGTGATCGTTTGTTTTATTTGTTGTGAATATGATGATTAAGAGATTAGGATGTCTTAAAGCAACGCTTAACCATCTTCCTGACGATACTTTATATCTCAATATTGTCCACGCCCCTGTGATGCTACGTTCTTGATTTACGTAGTTTAAGATATCTATTTGATATTCTGTTCAGAATGCTCTTCGAGAGTATATGTTACTTAAGGCCGCTTACATATTACTGTTCATAAATTGTTAAGAATGTGGGATGTTCTAATTTTAGAGAAATCCGAGGATTAGCTCAGGGTATAGGAAACAATGTCAAACCAGTCTAGGATTGACGATTTTATGATGATGATGATGAGGAAGTAGGTAGAAAAAGGTTATTAAAAGTTGCTTGGAACAGGATGCTTTTGAGATCTGATGTTTCAGGAGCATAGCAATGAAGAAGTTAGAAACTGTAGGAGAGCAGATCGCGCTGTGAAAGCCAATAATATAGACGAGATAATTGGTAGGACACTTTCTTAAAGGACCTGTTAAAGACATTTGCATATTCACAAATAGTCCGAGAAATGCGATAATTGACCTTATAACGATGAAACTACTCATATCTCATAAAGACATTTAATTGAGGAAATAATTTCATTAGTACATCGGTGTATTTTAATAAAAGTTTGTGAATAATCTTTTAATTTTTTAATCAAAAATTCTGCAATAAAGTTTCTGAAGGTAAATTCTGGTGATAAAAATCATCTTTAGTAATCCATTAATTTACCTACCTTAAAAAACATTTTGGGTGGTATAAACATCCAAAATGATTTCTTAATTATCACTAAGCTGACTCGTATTTAATTTCGTGAATAATTATCTAATTTTTTTTCGTTGAATTGTAGCAAATAGCGTACGCATAGTTTCACCGTAAAGGTTGTCCATTGATGGCAATTAATTTAATTATTTATAATGATAAACGACTTTCCCATCGTAAATTTTTTTACTTCCTAACTTACCTATAATCTAACTTATTACCATAATCCGTTAATAACTTCTAATGAAAAATTATTTTCCTCATAGCGATTTCGATTAAGACATCTCTATTAATTACATATGTGATGGCCCATATACATAAAGCATCATTTTCCTTCACATAATTTAATAAACGAATCGGAAAAGGCAAACTTCAATTGAGTGATCATTTATTAGCATTAGGAGTAATTTACAGCGGTTCTTTTTGGACTATGATATTTAAGAATTGTATTACATCTGTGAACGGGAGATTAGGTTGCTCCAAGCTAAGAAGGTTGACACTTTAGGGTCAAGTCTTTTGGTGAAAAAATTACTGTAGAGGTCGCCGCCTATCTAAGGGTGCTACATTTAGTAAGTCCGGCACTATCTCTCTGTAATTTAAACGGGAAATTAACATGATATACATGCCTGACACTGGAAGCTGGCGGAAATTCTGAAATGGCGTGGATGCGCGGTGGCAAAAGTAGGCAGTTTTAAGTATAAATATTGCAGCCCTCATTCTTCAGTATTCCTATCAGGGGCGTAGATTAAATATTTAAAAATAGGAATCAGTGAGCAAGTAATAGACAGACAAACAGAAGAAGTAATTGTTGATGTGGGTGACAGTGATAGAGATTCCCATTTATGAGAGTGAATGTGAAAAATAATTATAAAACAAAAGCAATAGGTTAATTTTTTCTTTTTGATAAGTCATGTTTTTACATTATTTTCTAGTACGCTACTGTCCCATCTGTATTAATACTACAATTTACGCCTACTGAAAGCTGTGTATCGGTTCCAAGTGACTTACCCAAATAGGTCATAAATGGGCAAGTACCTGCGCGACCGCTCGCCAGCTTCCTTCGTCAGACCTGTACTTTCTTTCTCGATTGTTTTCATTGAGTGATTTTCTATTTTAATCAATAAAGGCTTCGAATAATCTAATCAGGACATGTAGCGGATTTCTGTAAATGGAAAAGCTTCACGTCATTGTTTATGTTCTGGAGAGTTGAAAAATAATGCAGGTAGCTAACTGAATGGGAGCCCGTACCAGAGATACGAATCTGGCAATATAGCTTTTCCAAATACGTTCCTCGCTAATTGGAAACGAAGAGGACAAAGTGGACAAATGTTCAATGGACTAAATTCGTATTTTTACAACGATAAATAGACTAAACTAAACTTCCCTAGAACTGAGCATCAAAAAGGTTACATAATATATTTAAAAAAAGGTAATATAGGAAATCGGGTGAAGATAGACCAGCAAGAATCACAACATTGAGGTTAGTGATGTAGGATGGATTACTCCAGTATTTTGGGCAAGTAGAGGTAATTCAGAATGACATAGACCTTGATTTCCACCTTTTCATTGATTTATATATTTCTACCATTTAAATCTTTAATCGTTACTTTTTACAATTTATCTGGAGGCTATCCTCTCTTATATAGTAAGGCACAGGTTAAAATGATAGAACAACATCCGCGTCCATGTATTCCAAAAAATGTACTATATGAAAGCAATACGGTCTGTCCCTAGCACATCCAAAGGTCCACGTCATTCTAAGCTACACATAGCACACAAAACAATGTTTCACTTCATTGAGGTGTAATTATTTTTTGTATGTACTGTGTAGGCAGGCGTATCATATCGAAGTTGCTGTAACAAACACCACGCGAAACGTAACTGGCAGATAAACGTAAATGTTCCGAACAGTGCTAGATATGCAAACTTGTAACGTTTCATTTACGCCGTCTTTCTAAGACCATTTACCTATCCAATGAATAGGTACGAGCCGTGTGTGTAGGTAGGATAATGGCGCTTTTAACTTGATCGTCGTTTATTTTGTGAAATAGGCAGGCACAGGCAAGAAAGCTTAGGAAGAGTAACGTAACCTCTCGCGTTTGGCCTTTACTTATTATACATGAGTATACGTATAGATATAGCAGCAATTTGATTTATAAAGTTAAAGCTGTGTTACTACTGATAATCGTTACAACTACAAGCAATAATTTACAACCATAAAAGGTCGAAGAAAATGTTCGTATAAGTATATATATTATTTTTGGACAAAATTTATTTCAAAATTAACGCTAAAGTTCAACAAATACTAAACGAAAACAAGGCATTGAGAGTTCAGGAAGACGCAAAATTTCTGGACACTTTGCCACTATCCTTTGAATTTGCAGTTGATTTTAAATAAAAAAATAACATGCAGTAGAAACTACAGAAGTAACAGGAACTTCGTTATGTCGCAGTCTACAATTCTCGGTGTATCAAATTAAGTAAAATGGAAGAGAATAAGAAGTAGAACGAAATCAAATAAGAATACCTACAACAAAAACATTGCCATGTAAGAGAGATCAAAGCATGTAGAGCTAGAGATAATATAAACATTAGAGTGGAAAAACTGGAAGAAGTCATCGACTTTTTCCTCATCTAGAAGCTATGGAATCATTAGGGGTAAGATGAAATGGGATAGTAAGATGCCTGGGCTATTTAAAGTCATAGATGATAAAAACAGAAGCAACAGTGAATAGTAATAAAGGAGGAAAGAGATTACTACACGTAAATAAGTATGGATGTAGGATATGTTCTAGTGGATTCAGCGTAGGGATGAGTGAAGGTGTGCGTCACATCAGTCTTCGGCTATCGACCCTGGGGTGATGATAATATCAAACTGATTTAAATTGTTACAATTTATAACTTCAAAATTATCAGTTTCTCCCTTGAAAATCAGAGAAATCAGAAATCGAAAGAGATGTAATATCCACACTGTCAGATCAAGAAGACCCAAGTTTCCTGAGTGTTTTTACTCTTGCAGTTTACAGTTAGATGTAAATGAAATGAAACAATAATATACAAAAAAAAGTTGTTACAGTGTTTTTTGACGACGCATAATACCTAGTACATAGTGGTTAATTCAAAGTGAAATATTTACATACAGTATAACCAAAGCAACGGTGCGGACTGATGATCGCGTAGAACAAATCGAACTTGGCTATCAAAACCTGTCACAGATGCAAATATATGCAAATGAGATGTTCATTAGAATGCTTTTTTTTACAATTCGCAATGTATAAGTATTGACTAGGGCATAGACCTCAACATAGAAAGGTAAATCCTAACCATTCATTCATTAACACAATTAGATATTAAATAAAGGCGTTCGTCAACTAAATAGAATGTCTCCCCTTTTGTTGAAGATACATCGTCATAAGGTCGTCAGTCCTAAGACTGTTTGGACACGCACTTCGGCTTCTTTCTATCCTGAGCTAATCTTCGCATGAACTAGAACAACCCATATGCTTAATTATTATTTGCGAATAGTAATCCAATGTAGGTCTACCTCTATTTCTCTTAACTCTTGTTTCTGCCTCTAATATGTCTCTAACTAACAGGTCAATTGAAAAGTCCCCGGCCTAAAATAGTAGAACACATTTTTTTGCAAAATTCGTTTTTTTTATTCAACATAATTCCCTTCAAGGGTGATACACTGATTATAGCGATCCTCCAACTTTTCGATACCATTTTTGTAGTACGATTTGTCCTTTGCTTCAAAATAGGCCTCAGTTTCGGCGATCACCTCTTCATTCGACGAAAA